>NC_083631.1:10442516-10682516 GCF_963584025.1 Labrus mixtus
TTTCTCTCTGATTTCTTTCTCTATCCACTCTCTCATCTCTATAATAAAGACACAAAAACGCCCAAAAATAAAATCTTTTAAAAAACAAACAATAAAAAACATTGATATAAAATAAAAAATGGCAGAGCACAGAGAATCTTGACCTTGTCTACTGTCAGCTGATACCAAACATGAATTGATCAGCTGAAAATGACGCTTTATTGTGAAATACAAAACATGGTGTGGACCTCCTGTTGACATTTCATCACGATGTAAATGGACTTTTTTGTGGGTCTTGGCATGGTTAATCGAGTTCAGACTCTATGTACTACGGGTGAGCGTATTGCATCACGTCCTGTTCTGTGTTGCTCAGTGCTGATCGTTAGAGCTAAAAGCTTCATTGTTAATTTTGCCTAGTTTCTTACAACTGTTGTTTCCAACACACTGTACGTTCAGACGAACAGAAGTAATCGAAAAGCACTCTTTCTCTCTAGCGACAAACCTGCTTAACAGTTTTGTTTATTTTAGCTACCTACTCTTAGCCTAGCTTAGCAGTTAGCTTCTTTTTCTGTCTCTCCCTCTCCTGCTCTCTCCTGCTCTACGTGTCAGATGTTAAGTTACTCCTCGTCCTCCTTTAGTGATAATGATACATGTAAGAAATGTAGTTTATTTTTAGCTTTGGAGGCGAGGATGTCTGAGTTAGAGAGACGGCTCCGCACCATTGAGTCAGAGTCATCGTATGCAGCAGTAGTTAGCCAGCCGCCTGTAGCCGGTGCGGGTCGACATAGCTTGGCTTCCGCCCCGGTAGCTCCCGAGCAGCCGGGAGGTGGTGGCTGGGTTACTGTCCGAGGGAAGCATAGTCGAAAATCGAAGCACACGGTTCCCCACCAACCACTTCACGTTTCAAACAAATTTTCCCCACTCAGCGACACACCCGCTGAGAATAAAACTATGATTATTGGAGACTCCATAGTCCGAAACGTGAAGCTAGTGAAGTCAGCGGGCATAGTTAGGTGTATACCCGGGGCCAGAGCGGGCGACATTGCATCTCATTTAAAGTTGCTGACAAAGACTAAAGGTAGATTTGATACAATCGTAATTCATGTCGGCACTAATGACTCCCGACTACGCCAGTCGGAAGTCACTAAGGTTAATGTGGAGTCGGTGTGTACTTTTGCTAAGACGATGTCGGACTCCGTAGTGTTCTCTGGACCCCTCCCAAATCAGACCAGTGATGACATGTATAGCCGCATGTCATCACTCAACCGCTGGCTGTCGAGGTGGTGTCCAGCAAACGATGTGGGCTTCATAGATAACTGGCAGTCTTTTTGGGGAAAACCTGGTCTGCTAGCTAGAGACGGCATCCATCCCACTTTGGACGGTGCAGCTCTTTTATCTAGAAACATAGCAGAGGTTATTAGTCCAAAACCTTGACAACAACACAGAGTTCAGACCAGGAGGCAGAGCTGCAGTCTTACACGCTTCTCTGTGCCTCCCTTAGATCTGTCTCCCAGTCACTATAGCTGTAATTCTGAATCGAACTGTAGTTATACTATAGGTACTGTGTCTGTCCCCTGGTCCAGACCCGTTTTTATAAGTCATCCAAACGTAGAAAAAGAAGGTGTAAATCATCAAAATCTCTTTAGAATCAAAACTACGAATACGATTTTGCAAAAAAATCAGAAAATTCACTGCAAACTTTTGAACATTAGGTCCTTAGCATCCAAATCTATTTTAGTGAATGATCTGATATCAGATCAGCATATTGATTTACTTTGTTTGACTGAAACCTGGCTGTGTCGAGATGAATATGTTAGTTTAAATGAATCCACTCCTCCCAGTCATTTTAATACTCATATACCTCGAGACACCGGACGAGGTGGTGGAGTAGCAGCTATTTTTAATTCTAGTCTTCTTGTTAACCCTCGACCAAAGCTGTATTTTTCTTCTTTTGAAAGCCTTGTTCTTAGTCTTTCACATCCAGTCTCAAGAACCTTTCAGCCAGTTCTAGTTGTTGTAGTTTATTGCCCTCCTGGCCCATATTCTGAATTTCTATCTGAATTTGCAAAATTTTTATCAAATGTAGTCCTTAGCAGTGATAGAATAATTGTTGTAGGTGACTTCAAGTAACTGTGTTTTCCTGCAGGTCTGAGGTCAGAGAAGGCGGCCCCATCAGTGGACAGAGATGATGTCCATGCAGAGTAAGACATTTATTCACTGTTTGTATTCACACACAGAAACTGGTTCTTTCTTTTTACAAACATCTAATTTCCTCAAAAAGTTGGGACATTGTGTACATTTTTAATAACAAATTGATGATTACAATCAAAACATTCAAATCTAGATGAAAATAGTCACAAAAAACACATCATGAGATTTCTGTATTGTTTTTTTATATATATACCAAATATGAATTTGAAGCCAGCAACATGCATCAGAAAAGTTGGGTGGTTTAATATCATCTTGATCCAAAAAAAGGCCTCCCCTGATAAAAAAGTTGTCTGTTTGGCAGCACATGTTGTTCCTAAACCTGTTTATATGGTTCAGCACTAATGGAACCTTCACAAATGTGCAGGTTACCCATGCCATGTGCACTAAAGCACCTCCATACCAACATGATGCTGACTGAACTGAGCGCTCATTAAAAACAGGTCACTTTAGCCCACAGGACGAAGCATCCATTATTTCCAAACAGGAAGTCAAATTTGGACTCATCAGACCTCAGGATGGTTTTCTACTTCACCTCAGTCTATCCTCAATGATCTTGTGCCCAGAGAAGCTGGCAGCGTCTCTGGATCGGGTTTACATACAGTTTCCTTGTTGCATGGTAGAGTTTCGGATAACAGTGAATGCAGGGATTCAAAGATTCTGTAGGTGAAAGCATTTCTAGCAGTATTTATTGTAATGTTACTGTAGTATTTGACCGAGTATTCGATGTTGTTGCAGTGAGTGAGGCAGACAGCGTGGTTAAGGTTGCTGAGTGGCAGCAGACGTACTACTCATCAGATTCAGGGATTCAGTCCGGAGCGACGACAGTCCGTGACGACGAGAGCAGTACTGACTACAGTGGGCGTAAGAAGTACACATCTACAAACAGTACCACAGGTGGACCTGCTGCTGCGACCGCGGGGGGTGGAGACTCAGCAGGGGGCGGAGCAGAGAGCCCCACAGGTGAGATTTCCTGTCTGTCTGTTTCTAACTCTGGTTTTAGTCTTCATCTATTATTCATCAGATTTTTGGATTCATTCATCTTTTTTCTTTTTCTTCCATTAACTAATGGACCACAAAACGCATTCAGAGACACCCCCCCCATATCAACAACATCAAAAACACAGTGCGACAGCACCGTGAAGCCACTGATTTCATATTTTAACATATTTGATCAACATATTTTAAATAGTTCAGTCATATCTGCGTGATCTGAATTCATCTTTTATTAATTTATTTGGAGGTTCAGGATTATGTCTTAACACCAGATATCAGACCAGCTCATACCAGTTCATACCAGATATCTTCTAGTTAACATACCAGATATCTTCTAGTTAACATACCAGATATCAGAACAGTTTATATACCAGTTCATACCAGTTTATATGAGACAGTATGACACACACACAAATCAATAACTTAATAGTTTTCCCAGAATATCCTCGTCTATCAGATAATTTTCTAATAACTTTTGACTTTTTCTAACCAGCATTAACTCTGCTTAATAAAAATGTGCTCTCTAGAAGTTTATCTGATAGTGCTGTGGCTAGATTTAAGGAAGCTATTTCAGCTGCTTTTGATTCAGTACCATGTTTAAACCCAGTTGGAAACTCTTATAATAGCTTTAGTCCCTCTCAGCTAGATCAGTTTGTTGATAGTGCAGTGGATTCGCTGAGAGTTACTCTTGATTCGATTGCTCCCCTAAAACAGAAGGTTATCAAACGGCAGAGACTAGCTCCATGGTTCAACTCAGAAACCTGTACTCTAAACAAACGTCGCAAAATTTTGAAAGAATATGGCGCTCTACCAAAACGGTAGAGTCTTGTTTATTTTGGCAGGATAGTCATAGAAAATATATGAAGGATCTACATCACGCTCGAGCTGCCTACTACTCCTCTCTAATCGAGGAAAACAAAAGCAATCCTAGATACCTTTTCAGCACTGTAGCCAGGCTGACAGAGAGTCATGGCTCCATTGAGCCTTGTATTCCTTTAGCCCTCAGCAGTAATGATTTCATGAGCTTTTTTAACAACAAAGTTCTAGACATCAGAGACAACATTGGTAACTTCCTGCCCTTACCTGGTGCAGATACGTCTGATATGGCAGAGACAGTTCCAGGACCTGATATTAATCTAGACAGTTTTTCTCCAATCGACCTTTCAGTGCTAAATTCAATTATTTCTGCGTCGAAACCGTCAACCTGTCTTTTATACCCAATCCCAACCAAGCTGTTTAAGGAAGTCTTTCCCTTAGTTAGCAACTCTATATTAGATATGATCAATATGTCTTTACTGGCAGGCTATGTACCACAGTCATTTAAAGTAGCGGTAATCAAACCTCTACTCAAAAAACCTACTCTAGATTCAGGAACTCTAGCTAACTATAGGCCTATATCCAACCTTCCTTTTATCTCAAAGATCCTGGAGAAAGTGGTAGCTAATAAGCTGTGTGACTTTCTCCATGACAACAGTTTATTTGAGGAGTTTCAGTCAGGATTTAGAGTCCACCATAGCACTGAGACTGCACTAGTTAATGTTACAAACGATCTACTTCTAGCTTCAGACAGGTGACTTCTCTCTGTGTTCGTCTTGTTGGATCTTAGTGCTGCTTTTGACACTATTGACCAGCAGATCCTATTATACAGACTAGAACATTTACTTGGAATTACAGGGACTGCTTTAAGTTGGTTTGAATCCTACTTATCAGACCGATCTCAGTTTGTACATGTTAATGATAAGTCCTCTATGCACACCAAAGTTAGCCATGGAGTGCCACAAGGTTGGACCAATTCTCTTTACATTATATATGCTTCCTCTGGGTAATATTATGAGGAAACACTCCATACAGTTTCATTGTTATGCAGATGATACTCAGCTTTATGTATCAATGAAGCCCGATGGCACCAGTCAGTTATGTAAGATAGAAACGTGCCTTAAGGACGTTACGACCTGGATGACCAGAATGTTTTTGCTACTTAACTCAGACAAGACTGAAGTTATTGTGCTAGGCCCTAAAAACCTCAGAGAGACTTTTTCTAATGATATGGCCTTAATGACATCAGCCTGGCATCTAGCACCACTGTTAGGAATCTAGGAGTTCTATTTGATCAAGATATGTCCTGGGTTAGGGGTTAGCTCTAACTCTCACATCAAACAATTGACCCTAACAGCCTATTTTCACCTTCGTAATATATCTAAAATCAGGCATATCCTGTCCCAAAATGATGCAGAAAAACTAGTTTACGTATTTACGTATTTACGCTAACCCTAACCCGATTATTGTAATTCTCTTTTGTCAGGGTGCTCTGGTAAATTTCTAAAGACTCTTCAATTAGTCCAAAAAGCTGCAGCTCGTGTACTGACTAGAACTAGGAAAAGGGACCACATTACTCCTGTGTTGGCTTCTCTGCACTGGCTCCCTATACAATCTAGAATAGAATTTAAAATCCTCCTTCTCACTTACAAAGCTCTAAATGGCCAGGCACCATCTTATCTTAAGGAGCTTCTAGTGCCGTACTACCCTTCGAGAACATTACAGTCCCAGAATGCGGGCCTGCTAGTGGTACCTACAGTCTCTAAATGTACTATGGGAGGTAGAGCCTTCAGTTATCAGGCCTGCTCGTGGTACCTACAGTCTCTAAATGTAGTATGGGAGGTAGAGCCTTCAGTTATCAGGCCTGCTCGTGGTACAGTCTCTAAATGTACTATGGGAGGTAGAGCCTTCAGTTATCAGGCCTGCTCGTGGTACAGTCTCTAAATGTACTATGGGAGATAGAGCCTTCAGTTATCAGGCCTGCTCGTGGTACAGTCTCTAAATGTACTATGGGAGGTAGAGCCTTCAGTTATCAGGCCTGCTCGTGGTACCTACAGTCTCTAAATGTACTATGGGAGATAGAGCCTTCAGTTATCAGGCCTGCTCGTGGTACAGTCTCTAAATGTGCTATGGGAGATAGAGCCTTCAGTTATCAGGCCTGCTCGTGGTACAGTCTCTAAATGTACTATGGGAGGTAGAGCCTTCAGTTATCAGGCCTGCTCGTGGTACCTACAGTCTCTAAATGTACTATGGGAGATAGAGCCTTCAGTTATCAGGCCTGCTCATGGTACCTACAGTCTCTAAATGTACTATGGGAAATAGGGTAAGATGCAGGAAGGGGGATGGGGAACAAGAGGGGTAGGGGGGGATTGTCCATCAACTATCCCGTGGAACCTAAAGGCCCTGACACACCAAGGAGACTGTCAGCTGTTGGTCCGTCAGTGAGCGGTCGTCGTCCTAGTTTTTGTGGTGTGTCCAGCTCCGTCACTACGCGTCGATCCAGTTGGCCTTTTTTTGGCCGTTGCAGAGACTGTACCACGAGCAGGCCTGATAACTGAAGGCTCTACCTCCCCCTATCCTATTTTCATGCCCGGCGCAGTTTCGGTAGATGGCTGTTTCGTCATGAGCCTGGATTTGCAAAAGATTTCTGCATGTTAAAAGGACGTTTTTTTCTTGCCACTGTTACTTTTTCTAAAAGTGCTCATGATGGATTAAGCCGGGTCTTTGTAATATAGCAAAGAGTCAGGTCTCGAGATAACACTTTTCATGAATTGGCACTATACAAATAAAGATTGATTGATTGACATACACATACAGAAAGACACACACACACACACACACACTGGCTGTGGCTCAGAGGTAGAGCGGGTCGTCCATAGTTGTAGGGTTGATGGATCGATTCCCTGCTCCTGCTGTTAAAGCACAGAAACATAATTTGATCATTTTCATCATCTTCACTTTGAATCTAATCTTTGTTGATTTTCCATTTACAGATTTAGACGCTCAGTTCTCGCTCACACGGGCTCAGCGTGTCCGAGCCGCCATGTTTCCAGAGACCCTGGTGGAGGGGGAGGCAGCCATGCCCATCCAATCAGATCCCACACAGCAGAGCAATGTGCAGCGATTGGCTGAACCCTCCCAGCTGTTAAAGACTGCAATCGTCCACCTGATAAACTACCAGGATGACGCCGAGCTCGCCACCAGGGCGGTGCCAGAGCTCACCAAGCTGCTGGGAGACGACGACCCGGTACAATCACGCCAAATCAATATAGATAACGAATCATTCAAATTAATAATTTAGACGAAGAGTTGATATTGAGACTCACCTGGTTCAGATATTTTAGAACCTTGTGTGTGTAAATTGCAGTTCTTCTTCTCATGAAGAGACACAAGTCGAAGACTTGTTTCTTTATCTGTCTTTAGAAGTTTTATAAGGTAACGACATGTTTTATGGATGTTTTTCTGGTCTTTCTTTTTCTCTGCAGCTCGTGGTGAACAAGGCCGCCATGATTGTCAATCAGCTGACTCGCAAAGAGGCCAGTCGCCGTGTGTTGGTCCAGTCTCCCTCTATGGTGGGCGCCGTGGTGCGGGCCATGACAACGGCGGTCGACATGGAGACGGCGCGGTGTGCAGCCAGTGTGCTTCACAGCCTGTCGCACCAGAGGGAGGGGCTTATGGCCATCTTCCAATCAGGAGGGATCCCTGCTCTGGTCCGCATGCTCAGGTATTTGCCTGCCATTCATCAATGTGACAACCAGTTTCCCATGGTCACATTTAGTCACCTGTTCAGATTTTTGGACTTATGGAAATATATAATTAAAATATCTGAGGGCAACAGCAATAAGTGCTCCCCAACCATCACACAGACACGCTAACTCACACACACACACACACACACACACACACACACACACACACACACACACCCTAAAACACACACCCTAACTCACAAACACACACACACACACGCTGAAACACAGACACGCTAACTCACACACACACACACACACCCTAACACACACACACACACACCCTAACACACACACTGAGTTAATCCTTCACACTGAGGATTAACACTTGAGGATAAATCAGACTCATAATTGATTCTGAAAAATGAATAAAAATATTAAAACAGCTTCACAGAAAGAAGTGTTTAGAGGGTGTGTGTGTGTGTGTGTGTGTGTGTGTGTGTTTAATGAAATATGTAATAAAATATGTTTATGAAGTTAAAATGTTTAAATTGTTTCTGTAAGTCTGTTTTTAATTTTTATGTTTGTGTTGATGTTTATGTTTATGTTTGTGTTGATGTTGATGTTGATGTTTATGTTGATGTTTGTGTTGATGTTTATGTTTGTGTTGATGTTTATGTTTGTGTTTATGTTTATGTTTGTGTTGATGTTTGTGTTGATGTTTATGTTTGTGTTTATGTTTGTGTTGATGTTTATGTTTGTGTTGATGTTTGTGTTTATGTTTATGTTTGTGTTGATGTTTATGTTTGTGTTGATGTATGTGTTGATATTTATGTTGATGTTTGTGTTTTTGATTGTGTTTATGTTTATGCCCCTTCTAAAGTTCTCCGGTGGAGTCGGTCTTATTTTATGCCATCACCACTCTACACAACCTGCTGCTTCACCAGGAAGGATCCAAGATGGCGGTGCGTCTGGCTGACGGCCTGCAGAGAATGGTTCCTCTCCTGAAGAAGAGTAACCCAAAGTTCCTCGCCATCACCACCGACTGTCTGCAGTTGCTGTCCTACGGGAACCAGGAGAGCAAGGTGAGGACGTCTGCACACATCCTGCTTCTGTTTACTCTCCAACACAGAACTTCACCTGCTACTTCCTGTTTTCTGGCAGCTCATCATCCTGGCCAATGCCGGTCCTGAGGGTCTGGTGTTCATCATGAGGAACTACAACTATGAGAAGCTGCTGTGGACGACGAGCCGAGTCCTAAAAGTGCTGTCAGTGTGTCCGAGCAACAAGCCAGCCATCGTGGAGGCTGGTGAGAGCACTTTGATAAATATGACATTAATAATGGATAATGATATTAAAAATACTACTCTAATCTCATAAATATAAATAAATATAAATGAATAACCTTAGTGATGAACGCTTAGTTTGTAAGTGCAACAAACCTTACAGGATCTCTCCTTTAATATGAAACTTCTCAATATAAAAATGATAAAGTGAAGATAATTGAATTATTTGAGCTTGACTGAAGAAGATTCAGAGATTATTCAGAACTGAAGAATTGAAAGCACAATCTTACTTTTACCACATCAGCATTGCATGTTTGAGGCCTTCCTGGTGTAGGTTTGTCTCAAAGAGGAACTTACTCCGATGAAGGTCCAGTCCGGCACCACCAGCTGTCCAGCAGATACAGCCAGGTGATGGAGACAAGTAGAGATGATTCTCAGTTGGCCACGAGCATCTACGTTGGCAGACTCGATAAAAAAGTCTCTAAGTTTAACTTCCTGTCGTTCAAAGTCAGGAGTTTAGGTTCTGCTCCAGATGCTGGTCTGTCAAACACTAAATAATCAACTAAACTCGTCTTTAAAGTAGTCTGATTGGCTCAAAAGTAATGTTGTTTGTAGGGCTGACCCCATATAGTTGAGTACTGGACGATTCGTTGGTCAGAGCCTCAGTTTACTGCGAGTCTAATGCTACATTCAGGTGCTGCTCGGGTGCTCCAAGTTTCCGAGTTGGGAAGTTGTTTTTCCGACTTCAGTGTTTTCACCTGATTTTAGCTCGGAAAGTTAGAATATTGTAATAACAGCAAAAAACAGTGTTGATGCTACGAAGTATATCTGTGGAATTCAAGTTACAAGATAAATTTGAGCAAAAAGTTGATATGCAATATGTGATTAACAAAACATGTTTGACCCCTCGTGATGAGTTGATCCAAGTTTCCAAGTTGTTGTCCCGACTTTAGCAGGTGTTCATGTGCATTTTACAACGTGGAAATCGTTTTTTCCTGTGTGTCCGACATCACATGAATGCACCATCACAGTCAAACACATGGATTGTTCCATTCCAGCTCTATGGGGGTGTTTAATGTCTAATCTTATGTTTAACCCCTTATTAATGCTTTTAATGCAGTTCTGAAAACAACTCGTACTTTAAATCACTCTCCTTAGTGTGTGCATGAAGAAATCACCCTGAAGTCTTGATAGAAGCTGCAGAGCCATGTTTAGAGAATTTCATTGGCTACAAGAAATGTCAGTCATCGGCACAGTCGCGTGTGATTGGCCGTCAGAACAGGGGGATGCACCTCATTGGCTGTTATAGGCTGTTATGATGTGTCATCAAAAGTTCATCAAAATAGCGGAGGTAAATTTGAATCAGTCCGTGGATCTGGATCCATGGATGTAATGTGTAAAGGATTGATTTAAATGATTAGGAGAGTTCAGTAAATCTTTAAATCGTTAAAAGACGTTTGTTTGTCGGTGGTCTGACAGATGTGTACGTTATGGCTGCTGTGGTGGTCTGACCAGCACACACTGGGTCATCAGTGTAATGAGTTAATGAGTGAGACAAATGATGGATCAGGTCCTATCGTAGAAATAAGTTGTTATTCCAAGTCTAGAAGACAAATAGATTAACAATGTGCTTAAACTCAAAGGAGAATGTGGATCAATGAGCGCAAAAAACAAAACAAAAAAACATTCGGCTATCAGTCAACTATAAGAGAAATCTGAGCAATCAGGTTCAACTTTGTAAATCCTTATTTGAGGAAAGGCCTAGTTGTTTGTAATGCTAATGATGTAACTGTTTTCAAACCAGTACAGGTGTGATACTAAGGATGTAACTGCTTTCATACCTATGCAGGTGGGATGCAGGCTCTTGGCCAACACCTCACAGGCTCCAGTCAGCGTTTGATTCAAAACTGTCTCTGGACTCTACGCAACCTTTCAGACGCTGCAACAAAACAGGTACAAACTTCACAGGTATGAAACCACTCAGGTATGAAACCACTCAGGTATGAAACCACTCAGGTATAAACCGAACAGGTATAAACCACTCAGGTATAAACCACTCAGCCACTCTCCTTATTTGGAAAAAAATAGATTTTGAAAATGAATATACTCCCCAAATTGCTTT
Organism: Labrus mixtus; assembly: GCF_963584025.1. Classification (NCBI taxonomy): domain Eukaryota; kingdom Metazoa; phylum Chordata; class Actinopteri; order Labriformes; family Labridae; genus Labrus; species Labrus mixtus. The sequence goes on from NC_083631.1 coordinate 10,453,613, forward strand.
ATTTGTTCTCGAACATTCTATTACCCCCTCCTTCAAATCTGTTCTAAACGGTCTCTAGCTTGTCTCTAGCTTGTCTCTAACTGGTCTTTCTCTGTAGGAGGGTCTAGATGGTCTGCTGCAGATCCTGGTCACCCAGTTGGGCTCTGATGATGTCAACATGTTGACGTGTGCGACCGGCATATTGTCCAACCTCACGTGTAACAACTCACGCAACAAGGTGACGGGAGGAGCGATTCCCTGAATGATATGAATTTGATGTTTGAATATAAAGTGTGTTGCTTTCACACAGTGTGTGTTGTTCTCATACAGTGTGTGTAGTTTTCATACAGTGTGTGTTGTTTTCATATAGTGTGTCTTCATTCACTAAAAGTTAAAGTCTTGACTGTCTGTTTTCTGTCAGATCTCTACAGTATATTAATATATGAATGTTTGTATATGTATAATATAAATAAATGTCAGGTCTCAGTAGGTATGTTCTCCTCATCAGACTCTGGTGACTCAGTTCGGCGGTGTGGAGGCTTTGATTCATGCCGTGCTACGTGCCGGAGAGAAAGAGGACGTTGCTGAACCGGCAGTCTGTGCCCTACGTCACCTGACCTCCCGCCATCAGGATGCTGAGCTGGCCCAGAATGCAGTGCGGCTTCACTACGGTATCCCAGCTGTTGTCAAACTGCTGTCACAACCACACTACTGGCCTGTAGTGAAGGTGAGGGAGGTTCCTTCAAAACAACAAACTGTGAATATAATGAGTTTGTATAAAATGATCACACATCTGTTTGACCTTTGACCCCCTCAGGCTACAGTTGGTCTGATCAGGAACCTTGCACTTTGTCCAGCCAATCAGGCACCACTGAGGGAGGCGGGAGCTATCCCGCGATTGGTCAACCTGCTGCTTAAAGCTCATCAGGACACACAGAGACACGCCTCCTCCGCTCAGCAAACATACCAGGTGTGATTCACATACACACACACACACACACACACACACACACACACACACACACACACACAAATACAGACACAGACACACACACACACACACACACACACACACACACACACACACACACACACACACACACACAGACACACAAACACACACAGACACACACAAACACACACACACACACACACACAGACACACACAGACACACAGACACACAAACACACACAGACGCAGACACAAACACACACAGACACACAAACAAACACACACACAAACACAGACAGACAGACACACACAAACACACACCGCTTCCGGCGCTGTGTGAGGTGGCCGCCGGTTGCAGCAGCTCCCATTGTCCGTGTCGTTATATCGTATTTTTTGATTAGTTATTATTTGTTTTTAAAGTGTGTTTTTTGAGTATTAGTTTACTCTATTGAGTGGAAATGGCAACTTTCGCTCTTGGAACTTTTTGCGCTGTTTTTCTGTTACTTTGGACATTCTTTGTAACGGAGAGCAGCGCACAGCTGAGTGAGGGCATTGTTTACACACGCAATCAGCTGATGGCGCTCTCCAAGGTGCTACTGCCTGGAGCAAGGCCTGTAATTCCGGAGGAGCTGAGGAGGCGACGCTGGGGTTGCAGAGCTGGAGCTAATAGAAGAGCTAAGAAGAGAAAACACAAGCCTTCTGTACCAGCGGTGATTATGGGGAACGTGAGATCTTTGGGCAATAAGACGGACGCTTCGACGCGCTTGTCCGGAACCAGTGGGAATACCGGCAGTGCAGTATTATGTGCTTCACGGAGACATGGCTGCACTCGGACATCCCGGACCACAGCGTGGCGGTACCCGGCTTCTGGACTTTTCGGGCTGACAGTGACGTTATTAAGAGCGGTAAGAAGAAAGGTGGAGGGATTGCACTGTATGTGAGTGAGAGATGGTGTAATCCTGGCCATGTTAGTGTGAAGGAACGTCTCTGCAGCCCGGACATTGTTGGGCTGTTGGAATGCGCCCATATTACTTGCCCAGGGAACTCCCCCCCCTCCCCAACCCCCCATGGTGAACTCTTTGGACTCTGGCCACGCACCACAGAAGTGCACTTCCCCCTCTGAGGTGAATTGCTCCATCCTCCCCCCCCCCCGACTCTAACAACTGGCCAGGTGAAGAGACAGCTGGAGAAACTACACATTAGCAAGGCTCCAGGCCCGGACGGCATCAGCCCAAGGGTTCTGAAGACCTGCGCCAGCCAGCTGTCTGAGATTCTGCAACACCTCTTCAACCTGAGTCTGAGCCAGGAGAGGATACCGGTGCTGTGGAAAACGTCCTGCTTGGTCCCGGTCCCAAAGAAGATGACACCATCTGATCTCAAGGACTATCGACCAGTGGCTCTCACATCTCATGTGATGAAAGTGTTGGAGAGGCTCGTCTTGACCCACCTCAGGCCGCAGGTGAAACCATCCCTTGACCCTCTACAATTTGCCTACCAGCCACACCTGGGAGTGGACGATGTCATCATCTACCTGTTGCAGCGTGCTCACTCACATCTGGAGCGAAACGGCTGCACTGTGAGAATCACCTTTTTTGATTTCTCCAGTGCATTCAACACCATCCAGCCTCAACTGCTGGAAGAGAAGCTGCAGTTGATGGGTGTGGACTCGTCCATCATCTCCTGGATTACTGACTACCTGACAGACAGACCACAGTTTGTCCGACTTGGCAGTGTTCAGTCTGGAATGGTGGAGAGAAGTACAGGAGCTCCACAGGGGACTGTGCTGTCTCCTTTCCTTTTCACCTTGTACACCTCTGACTTTCAGTACGACTCCAGGTCATGCCACAGTTTTCTGATGGCCCTGCGGTGGTGGGGTGTATAAGGGATGGGCAAGAGGGGGAGTACAGAGAGCTGGTGGATAACTTTGTGGAGTGGACAGGATTAAATCACCTGATTCTGAACGTGGATAAGACCAGGGAGATGGTGAGCGACTTCAGAAGGAAGAGGACAGAGCCACCACCACTGTGCATCCTGGGAGAGGACGTGTCTGTGGTGGAGGAGTACAAGTACCAGGGTGTCAACATAGACAACAAACTGAACTGGAAGGCCAACACTCAGGCTGTGTACAAGAAGGGGATGAGCCGACTCTACTTTCTGAGGAAGCTGAGATCCTTCAACGTGTGCAGCAAGATGTTGGAGATCTCCTATCAGTCTGTTGTGGCCAGTGCACTGTTCTCTGCTGTGGTCTGCTGGGGGAGCAGCATTGGAGCTGGTGACACTAAGAGACTGGACAAACTCATTAAGAAGGCCTGCTCTGTGATAGGCTGCAAGCTGGACTCTTTTGTAGTGGTGACAGAGAGGAGGACTCTTAACAAACTGTTATCCATTATGGATAATCCTGATCACCCTCTGCACACCCTGCTGGACAAACAGCGGAGCAGCTTCTCCAACAGACTGATACAACTCCGCTGTCACAAGGACAGATACAAGAAATCTTTCTTACCGAAGGCCATAACTCTGTACAACAGCTCACCTCATGCGTGCAGAGAACCGTCATCATGATAATATCTGTCTCTCCATACTGTAATCTGATCTGCACATGTTAAATTTACTAATTATCCCTGCACTCATCTTCACTTCATTTGTCTGTCTACTCGCCGTTATATTGTATAGTTTCTGCTTATAATATGTCTACACTCATGCACTTTAACTTATGTCAATACTGTCCATTTACAACTCTGTTTTTGCACATTTACATTTAATCTTCCTATTTAAGACTAGTAATGCTTAGTTAAATCCTGGTTGTATATATTCACATTCTTAGTTTTGATATTTTTAGTACTTATTTACTTTGTATTTAATATTATATTATGTTTAGATTTGCTAACATTGTGTTTTTTACTCATATTGTGTGTTGGATAACCTGCTGCTGTAACGCCACAATTTCCCAGTTTGGGATCAATAAAGTAATTTTATTCTATATTTTAAACACACACAGACAGACAGACACACACACAGACACAGACACTTGTTTCTTCTTCAGTTCTAAAATATTCTAATATTAAACAGCTCCCTTATTTAATAATTGTTATCTGTCTGTCCTCATCACTCTGTCTCTACCTGTCTCTTTCTTCACTCGTCTCTCTACCTCTCTCTCTGTCTCTCTGCCTGTCAATTTCAATTTATAAAGCTTTATTGGCACTAATGTTAAATGAACAATATTGCCAAAGCATCAACACAATTCAAAACAATAACAACAGTAATCAATGATGCAGCATGACTAAAAGTAATAATTATATCAGAATCAGAAATACTTTATTAATCCCAGGGGGAAATTTGGTTGTTACCATTGCTCTTAAACACAATACAGCAATAGGAATAATTTAAAAATGTAAAAATAAAAAAGCTAATAAAATAACCCATAACTCACCCATATACACCAAATAAACAGAGAAAAGTGTGTGTGTTCATAGAAGAAAATTATAAGTTGAGCAACAATTATTAATTTTATATGTACAGATATACCAAATATTCAAATATAAAAAAACATAAATAAAGCAGTGTGTGCTGTTAAATGACTAGATACACCTGTCAGGTGTTTGATGGTCGGTTGTCTCTCTGTCTGTCTGTAGGACGGGGTTCGTATGGAGGAGATCGTCGAAGGTTGTACGGGAGCTCTTCATATTCTGGCAAGAGATCCGATAAACAGAGGCGAGATCTCCAGCATGCAGACCATTCCTCTGTTTGTTCAGGTACTACGACACACATGCAAAGTACAATAAAACAACCAATGTATACATAAAGACTAAATGCACTCTAAAATGTAAATAATATAGCTCATTAGTTCATCCATCCATTTTTTTCCTCCTACTGGGGCCGCAGCAGGCTTAGCTAGTCGACCCAGATGTCTTTCTCCCTTGCCATAATTTCAAGTGAGCTCTGGGTCTACCTTAGGGTCTCCTCCCAGTTCAACAAACCTCCAAAGGGAGGCTACAAGGAGGATTCTAATCAGATGCCCGGACCTACTCCTTTTGGTCCGATGGACTAGCGGCTCCCTCTAATGTGTGAGCTCTTCACTCTTCACACATCTTTAAGGCTGCTTCTATCCACAATCTGGTTAGGGTTAGGTCATGACCACAGGTGTGGGTGGTACGTAGATCGATGGTCAATCAATGCTTTGGGTTAGGGTGTAACCACACAGACAATCTCTGGGCCACAGGGATAAAGGAAAACTCACACTGAGGTGTTGTTGCAGGGAAATCTCAAGCAGCCAAGGAGAGAGGCAGACAGAAATCAGGGTCGCAGAGGACAAACTCATAATCAGGGACAGAAAGCTGAAGTGATTTCCGTGATAACAACAATGCAGGCAGGTGAGAGGCATGCCCTAGTGAAGCAGAGGCAGGGTGAGTGGATAAATACTGAGTGACTAAATGAAGCCAGGTGAGAAGAGGAACACAACTGTGACAGTACTGTTAACCAGTAACCTGTACATTCAACCAGTAACCTCTAACCTGTAGAGTCAACCAGTAACCTGTAACCAGTAACCTGTAGACTCAACCAGTAACCTCTAACCTCTAACCTGTAGAGTCAACCAGTAACCTGTAACCAGTAACCTGTAGACTCAACCAGTAACTTGTAAGCAGTAACTTGTAGAGTCAACCAGTAACCTGTAACCAGTAACCTGCACTGTCAACCACTAACCTGTACAGAGAACCCACTAACCTGTAGAGTCAACCAGTAACCTGTAACCAGTAACCTGTAGAGTAAACCAGTAGAACCAGTAACCTCTAACCTGTAGAGTAAACCAGTAGAACCAGTAACCCCTAACCTGTAGAGTAAACCAGTAAAACCAGTAACCTCTAACCTGTAGAGTAAACCAGTAAAACCAGTAAAACCAGTAACCTGTAACCTGTGTTGTTGTGTGTCTTTACAGCTGTTGTACTCGTACGTAGAAAACGTGAAGCGTGTGTCGGCCGGCGTGCTGTGCGAGCTCGCTCTCGATAAACAGTCTGCAGAGCTGATCGACGCTGAGGGGGCGTCGGCTCCACTCATGGAGCTGTTGCACTCCAATAACGAAGGAATTGGTACGTTGTTTATCTCAACTCAGAGCAACACTTTGGACAATATTTGATGTATTTATTTATTTTATAATTATTATAATAATTAAACAAAATGTTACAAAGTTCAATGAAAACTTTGAATACACCAAACTGGAGGAAGAGCGCCACCTGCTGTTGGATATTATGACAAGTCCTCAAGTTGAGACTTGTTTATGAGTCAATGTATTTTTAAATGTTAATGCATGTTATTAACGTGTTATTAATGTGTTAACAGCACATTAACAACACGTTATTAAATTGTTTTTAACATGTTATTAACACATGTTATTAATGTGTTGTTAATAAGTTGTTAACGTGTTGCTGATGTGTTAAAAGTCAAGTTTTTGAATAGTTTGGCCACTTGTCCAGTTTGAGCGGGTAAGTGTCATGAGTTCTCATTAGTTGCTGAGCACTAGGGTTAAACCATTTCTGTGCTCCACCTTCCACTATTTGGAGTTTTGGACTAAGGATCAAAACGGAGCCTTTTAAAATCAAATATTTAGATTGCAGTTTTATGACTTACACAATTTTCATCAAGATTAAATTTCCCTTTTTTGCTCCACTGCTGCCTTTTTGGTAAAGCAACACATTAATGGACACCTTTATTAAACTTAAGGTTTATATCATTAAAAACATGAACAGTTGTGTGGGCCAAAGTTACAGCAATGGTTCTCACTCAATGGTGGTTTAGGAAATATACCATCGTAATTCACACATTTTTATTTTGAAAACAACAAGCTATTTTATTATTATTTAAGGTTATGATCAGCAGAGAGCATACATGAATATCATATTAGATTATACTATTAATCCTGATGTTATTAATATTTACTATTTATAGTCACTTACTGATTAGTTACTAGACATGAATGATTTTTATTGTAAATTAATTGCCTGACTCTAAAGTTCTATTACTCACCTGACCTGGATTATAAAAACTCTACTACCAGCACTTGATATGTTTATTATACTCACTCCTACCTTCAACAAGTTTGACTATAGACTTTATTAATTATCTGATTCCGAGAACTATTTATTATACTGATACCGACCTGTAACATGATTTACGACTGTATTACGGCTGTAAATACTTACTGTGCTGCAACCTGCGTCTCGTTTGCAATTGTTTGCAGCAATGGGTTAGGGTTAGTATAATAATATATAATATAATATCTCCTTCTGATGAGAACAGCTTCATTACCCTGTACCTTTACCGATTTGATTGATTGTCATAATTGATTTTATTCTTGGACTGAATATTTGATCATGTTACCTGATAACACCTGTACTGCCTGTTTGACACATATTGATCTTTTATTGCATGAAAACTTGTGACCACAGATTTTTATGTATTGAAAATTCTTACTATTAAATATATATAACGTATTCCTTATAAAATAAAGTATCAAGTGTATAATAACTAGTACGCCCTCTGCTAGTTATAGCCCTACATTAAATTACAATTGTTAAAAAAAATGTAATGAATGTAAGCTTCTATCTAAATATAGTACTTTTATAGGCTACATGAAAATGAAAATAGAGACTAAGAAATGAGAGGATCCTAGTCCATAACTCCAAATAGTGGAAGGTAACCCCTGGAGTACAGAAATTAGTTTAACCCTAGTGCTCAGCAACCAATGAGAACTCATGACACTTACCCGCTCAAACTCGACAAGTGGCCAAACTTTGTGTGTTATGACGTGTTGTGTGTTACGACATTTAGTGTGTACAAGTTTGTTTATAATTGATGTGATCTTGCCACCAGCCACGTACGCCGCCGCTGTGCTGTTCAGGATCTCCGAAGATAAAAGTTCAGACTACAGGAAGAGAGTCTCCGTGGAGCTCACACACTCGCTGTTCAAACACGACCCTGCAGCCTGGGACATGGTGGGTGTGTGTGTGTGTGTGTTTTAAAAGCTCTTTGTTGACAGACTTCTTAAATGTAGCTATTAACTCAGGTGTACACACACACACACACACACACTGTGTTAATATAATAATGGTGTATTCTTCTCCGTTGTGCGTCTCAGACTCACTCCATTCCTCTGGAGGCTGCATATCTGACCGACGGTGAGTTTTCTGATCCACAGTTCATATTTCTAAAACATGTATTTAAAAGTGAGACTTCAAACATTTCGGTTCTTGGATACGCTAAAAACTAAATCAGTGTGTTTCTGAGTTATTACTTCTTCGATAGTCAGACCTCAGGCCATAAATATCATAAAAATGACTAAAACAGTTTGTATTAACAAAAAAAGAGGTCAAGTGATCAGAGCAGGACAAACAGAGAGGAGAGAGGGATAGGGAGGAGGAGGAGAGGAGGAGGTGAGAGGGAAAGAGAGGAGGAGACGAGAAAAAGAGCAGACGAAAACAAGATTAATCCCCTTCAACAGACACACACATACACGCACTAACAACACACACACACACACACACACACACACACACACACACACACACACACACACACACACACTAACACCATACACACACACACACATACACACACACACACACACACACACACACACACACATACACACACACACACACACACACACACACACACACACACACACACACACACACCACACACACACACACACACACACACACAGCTGTCAGTAATGGAGGTCAGTTGAAGGAACTTGTTTTGAAGTTGTTGAATTGCAAAAACTGGTAAATTACCATGACCTTGTCTAGTTCCTTTCTAGGTATAGGCTGCTGAGTAAAGAGTCCATCAGTATTAACTCATCCATTCATACACATTCACACGCTGATGGTAGAGGCCGCTGTGTAAAGAGTCCATCACTATTAATTCATCTACTTATATGCTGCCTCTAAAGCGGAGGAAGCAACTTGTTTATGTCTGTTGCCCAAGGACACATCGGACAAGGGGCTGCATGAGCTGTGGATTGAATGCCTGACCTTCCGGTATAGAGACAACCGACTCAACCACTGCACTTAAGACAAATGAATTCCTTTTTCAGCCTCATCTATTCATTAATTCATTAATTTATTGATTGATGTGTTCATTTATTCATCAAGCGTTCGCTCTACATTTAGTCCAGAATACTTCACAATAGAGTCAATCTAGGGTACACATGAGTCCTGGAGGACCTGGAGTTAAAACTGACTTTTTGGTGGAAAACAAAACAAAATACAGTTGAACATGTTTAACTTTTGGTTACATTTAATATTATTTAAAAGTTATAATGATGTAATTAGGTTTATTGAGGTTTATCCATTAATCCATCCATTATCCTACGCTTATCCGAGCAACGTTTTCCAGCTCCTCCTTGGGGTCTCAGTGCATTCCCAGACAAAAGGGATAGATAATCCCTCCAGTGAGCTCTGGGTCTATCTAAGGGTCTCCTCCCATTTTGATGTGCCCAGAAGACCTCCAGAGGGTGGCAACCAGGAGGCATCCTGATCAGATGCCCAAACCACCTCAACTGGCTCCTCCTCCTCGCTCTAAAAATTGGCTCAGACATCCTCAGGAGGAAACTCATTTAAACCGCTTCTATCTTAATCTTTCAGTCACTACCCACAGCTCATAACCACAGGTGAGGGATGGAATAAAGATCTACTGCCATCCTGCTCAGCTCCCTCTTCATCACAAAGGTCCGGCACAGCGTTCACAATAATGGGCAATAACGGTCTATCAGCCGGTCAATCTCGTGATCCATTATACCCTGACTTGTGAACAAGCCCTTGTGATACTTAAACTCCTTCACTTCAGGGTAAGGACTCAATCCCCATCTTAAGGGAGCAATCAACTGTTTTCCTGCAGAGTACCATGGCCTCGGACTTGGAGGTGCCAACCAGCATCCCGACCACTTCACACTTGGCTGCAAACTGCCTATATGCCTGCTGGAGGTCACAGCCTGAAGAAGCATACAGAACACCATCATCTGCAAAAACAGAGATGAAATACTGAGGTACCCAAACCGAAGCCCCTCCTCACCCCAGCTGCCCAGCTGAGATCCTGTCCATGAGCATCACAAACAGAATCGAAGACAAGGGACAGCCCAACACGCACAGGGAACCTGTCTGACTTTGTGCCAAGGATGCAGACACAGCTTCTAACTTGTTAATACAGGGACTGGATTGGTTTACAGCAACAGCCCCTGGACCCCATACTCATGAGTAACCCCCACATGACCTCCCAAGGGAAACAAGCATAGGCCTACTCCAGGTCCACAGAACACAAAGAGGTTTAAGGAGGTTTAATGAGTGCAAATGAGCTTGTTGAGGGCCAATGATGGTAGATGAGGTTTAATGAGGGTTAATGAGGGTAATGATGGTAAATGAGGTTTAATGAGGGTTAATGAGGGTAATGAGGGTAATGATGGTAAATAAGGTTTAATGAGGGTTAATGAGGGTAATGATGGTAAATGAGGTTTAATGAGGGTAATGATGGTAAATAAGGTTTAATGAGTGTTAATGAGGGTAATGATGGTAAATGAGGTTTAATGAGGGTTAATGAGGGTAATGATGGTAAATAAGGTTTAAAGAGGTTTAATGAGGGTAATTATGGTAAATGAGGTTTAATGAGGGTTAATGAGGGTAATGATGGTAAATAAGGTTTAATGAGTGTTAATGAGGGTAATGATGGTAAATGAGGTTTAATGAGGGTTAATGAGGGTAATGATGGTAAATAAGGTTTAAAGAGGTTTAATGAGGGTAATTATGGTAAATGAGGTTTAATGAGTGTTAATGAGGGTAATGATGGTAAATGAGGTTTAATGAGGGTTAATGAGGGTAATGATGGTAAATAAGGTTTAATGAGGGTTAATGAGGGTAATGATGGTAAATGAGGTTTAATGAGGGTTAATGAGGGTAATGATGGTAAATAAGGGTTAATGAGGGTTAATGAGGGTAATGATGGTAAATGTAATATATTTTTACACGTTAGCATTTGAGTACTCTGGTCCTGAATAGACCGTTTCTTTCAGGTTCCCTTTGTTGTTTTCTTTATTTATATATATATTTTTTCTTTATATGTATGTATATATATATATATATATATATATATGTATGTATATATATATATATATATATATGTATATATCTTTCTTGTGGATATTGTGATCTCATGTTGTTTCTTTAATGCATTGTACAGCACTTTTTTTAAATGTTCTTTATAAATAAATGTGACTTGACTTGACTTAATGGGATTTTCTGTGTTTTTCTCAGAATTGGACGGTTCTTATCCCCCCTACGGATACTCTGACCTGCCTCTGGACACATTGCCACTCGACCCCGACATGCACGAGTCCTACATCCCTGACATGACCTTTGACCCCAGACAGGCCTACCCTGAACCACTTTAGCAGGTAAATACACACACACACACACGCTAAACTTACAAGGTTCTTGGTTCTACTCTACTACAGCACTACTCCATTTACCTTCAAACAACTGTGTTTTCATTTGTGGTCAGTTGGTTGTAGTTTGCAACCTCGCCACTAGATGTCATTAACAAAGTAACTTCCACAAGTGTGACATCTTTTCAGCTGTCATAAAACAATGTGAGGATGTTTTTCTTTCTGTAAGTCTGAGCTAAATAAAGATGACTGTGTTTAATATTTTGTGTTTCTTATTTCAGGAGAATTAAACAGACACGCTGAAAGAAAAGATGAAACCAGAGACTCACTGAACCAAGAAGAAGGAGACGAGGAGGTTTAAATCACACCTTTCTGATGGGAGAAAAATCCCTTTTGGAAATGAAGAACTTTGGAAACAGTTTGCTGGATCAAAAGAGGTTAACTGTTATCATATGTTTTCGTGGGGGGTTAGGGTATGAAGTCTGGAGGCGTTGTTACACGGGTAACTTTTTCAAGCAATCAAATCGGGCAGAAAAGCCTTAAATTTTAATGTGTGAACATTTGATCTGTGACGGATTAACGAGTTAAAGAAAACCAGCTGAAGTGAAACAGCATCAGTGTTCAGGTGTGACATAATGCCTGTTATTATATTAGCTGTGATAAACAGGGTCATTCTTTTTTTAAAATCTCTCACATTAGTGGATTAAAAGTTCCATCGTATTAAAGTCCCTGTTTATCGGATTCTTGGACTACAAAAACACAAACTAAAAACTACAGATTAGCTTCACTGCTCCTCCTCTCTGCTAACAGATGCTCGCGTGTGTTTCGATGTGTCCCATGTGTGTTGGAACATGTTCAGGGTGTCGGTGTGCTTGTTGCATGGAACTTTATCGTGTAATCATTGACGTTTTTCACCTTCATAATTGAAAAAAGGATATCCCAGTTTTACACACCATCCTGGATTACAGCAAACCTTGCTGGACTACAAATCCCATCGGGTTTACTGAAAAAAAAATCTATCTGGTGCACAGATAAAGGATTACAACTCCTTTTGGCAACAAACTACAAATCCCTCTGTGTTCGAGTCAACCCCGGTTTGACGTCTGTGTCAGGAGTGGACAGAACATCTGGAATCAGCTGGTCACACATTTATAAATAAACGGTCATAAATATATAAAGAGTCATCAATCCACATTTATATCTGTATGTTTATAAATCTACATTTATATCTGTATGTTTATAAATCTACATTTATATCTGTATGTTTATAAATATACATTTATATCTGTAGATGAATCACAGTATGTTTGTAACTGTTCTATCACTGTGCTGGAAGAGAACCCTTCTGGGCTTTATTTGTTCATGTAGACATGTTAATAACTGTTATTGTGGGTGTGTGTGTGGGGGGGTGTCACCCTAACCTTTGATGTGTGTGTGTGTGTGTGTGTGGGGGGGGGGTGTTTCAACCTAACCCTCGGTGTCTGAATTGAAAGTGAAACTGAGCCTCTTTTGTTTCTGCATCAAATCTTCTTCATCGTGAAAAAGCACAAAGAACGAATCAACAGACTTGAAAAAATAAACAGTTTTACTTTTATTAAATCTGAACGTCATTAAATTTTATCATTTTCAAATATTTGTTTTCCTTGTTTCTGCTTACACAAATCACAGTTCATGTCTACAAAAGGTATAATAGTTTATAATATACTGTATAAATAGTATATAATAGACATATTGATTTAGGTCAAAGGTCAAACAGAAGACAAAAACAAACAGCATGAAATATAACACTTACCCTCTCAGAGATCATCTTAGAGAACCCCTATAAACCTGACAGAATAAAATAAATAAAATATTCATTTATTTATATTCTTTAACAAACATTTCATGTATGATCTGAATGTAAAAGAAAATGAAAGAGTTAAAATGTAAAGACAATCCTCATGAATCAGTATTTCAGTAAGTCTTCATTTAGATTAGTTAAAATTAGTTATTAAAAACGTAGTTTATTGTACTTTATTTACATTTTCAGTTGCAGTTTATCGTAGTACATACTCCTGACCAGCAGGGGGCGGCACACACCTGGGAGAGAAGACTTACAACACGCAATAAACCCAGAAGAAGAAGAGTCAGAAGAGACGTGAGGAGGGAAGTTTAAAAACGAGCCGTTATTCCGACATTAAAACGTTAAATTGTTAAATTAAAGTTAATATTTAAATCGTTTCCTGTTTGTTGAGGAGGAGAGCTCGCGCTTCTGAGTACCGGTGCGCGTAAACTTAACCAGGTGAGAGCATCTTTGTTATGTTAGCACCTGTTAGCATTAGACGCTAATGTTGAACTGAGTATTAGCAAGAAGCTAACGTTAGCTACACTGCCTGCCTGAGTTCACGTTGCTATGGTAACTGACGTTAGCGTTGACTAGTGGTTAGCTGTTGATAGCTCTTAGCTAAAAGGTTAAAGTCTGACGTTATTAATATGCTTTAAAGCCTGTGAACACCTGCACAGGTGTAAGTGATCAGAAGTTAGCTTATATGCTTTAGAGCCTGTGAACACCTGCACAGGTGTAAGTGATCAGAAGTTAGCTTATATGCTGTAGAGCCTCTGAACTTTCTGTTGTCTCCTGTCAGGATGCAGAGCTCCTTCCCCCTACTCTCTCCTCCCCCCTCTCCTCTCACTGCCCCCCTCCCCCTCTCTTCCTCCCCCTTTTCGCAATGCTCTGAACTCGACCTGTCCATCACACTCAGCCCCGCCCTGAAGATTCACCACACACACCTGAAGCCCCGCCCACTGGAAACAACTCAGCAGAGTGACAAATCACAGCCAAAGCCCTGCCTACAAGGCCAGACAGGCAGAAAGGTGTGTGTGTGTGTGTGTGTGTGTGTGTGTGTGTGTGTGTGTGTGTGTGTGTGTGTGTGTGTGTGTGTGTGTGTGTGTGTGTGTGTGTGTGTGTGTGTGTGTGTGTGTGTGTGTGTGTGTGTGTGTGTGTGTGTGTGTCTTTCTCATTGTGTGTGTGTGTGTGTGACTTTCTGTGACTGGTCTTCTACAGGTGCGTTATAAAGAGCCGGTGGTTGTCACGGTAACTCCAGAGCCTCACATCACAGTGAACAGGGGGACACCGCCTGAGCAGCCAATCAGAGGTCAGAGAAGGAGCAGAGGACGTCACCATGGTAACCACACTTCCCTGAGGAAAGGAATCAAAATAAAAACAAATGAGATCAAAAATCTTCTGCTCACCGTTAAAATCAGCCATTTCCCATTATAGGCCTATAAAACACAATTTCATCAGTTATTGTGCTTAGTATGTGTGTGGACAATAAAACATAAAGATAATAAAACATAAAGATAATAGATTACTTTTTTTCACTGACTAAATATTTATGATGTCAGTAAATAAACTCTGCTGGACCACGAGGCTGTTTAACAGAATACTTTTAAAATAATTTAATTTGACTTAATTTTCAGTTTCTGTAAAAATCAGTTTTATGAAAATATAAAAGTTCTCAGTACGTCTGAACTTTAATATTTACAGATGTTGTATTTGATATATTTATTTGTGATTTAAGTTGTGACCTGTCAGGGATTCTTTTCATCATCATAAGTTAATTATTTAATGTTTTTAAATATCTCTGTTGACATCATTTCAACATCTTCTCTACTTTAAGAATTCTCGGAAAAGCAGGTGGAGCCTTCTCCTGCACTATCCAATCCAAATCCAGGCTGCCTTGAAAGGGCGGAGCTAAACACCACTCTGGCTCTGAAGGCGGAGCTTCAGTCCCTGCAGGTTGGCTGTTTTAATACATCACTGATTTGATTGACAGTTGAGAGGTCACAGTAATCTGACCTAAAGTCAGACGTCACTCTATCACCATGGTAACTGACTGAACCACAGATCGTATAACACATGGACGTTGTCTCATTGATGTCATCGTTATGAAGCTCAACGAAGGCTGTGGCCATGTTGGAAATGGCGACTGTACCTTATCTACCTCCACAGACCCAAAACTGTTACGTGAATATGAAGACATGATTTGCAGACTGCCTCAAGTGGGCGCTTAAAGAACTACAGTTCTGCATCAGTTTTACATTTACACTGGAGGTTTCTGCAGCGCTGAAGTCACGTTTGTTCAGTTCAAATTAACGAGTCATTTAAATTTACAGTTACAGAACGATTAGGTTCTCTTATGTTTTTATGTTCAATCCTAAAAAAAATTAGTGAATTGAAGGAATCCATGAACCTACATGAATTTAACTTCTATTTGGCAAAATCCCTCAGTAATTATTTATGAATTAAACGACCCTGTTACAGTTCCTGATTAAACCACTATCTCAGTCAAACTGTAGCAGTGTGTTTATTACCGTATTTACTCTAATATAGTCTTCAGTCTGACTGAAGCAGAAATACTTAACCTAGATTGGTGACAACCAGCTTCATTATACCTGAGACTTGTACCTGCAGAACTCACTTCCTGGTACATCCCCAATTTCAGCAGAGGATCAGCATGGTTACATTTGCATTGTCCTGCAGGGGGCGGAGTTCAACACCCGGAGGGTCGTTCAGGAGACTATACAGCGATCAGAGAGAACTAAAAACCTGATCAATACTCGAGCTACTGAAGGTAACACTCTCTCTCTCTCACACACACACACACACACACACACACACACACACACACACACACACACACACACACACACACACACACACACACACACACACACACACACACACACACACACACACACACACACACACACACTCACTGTGTTAGAGGCTGTGGCAGGGTGTCCTGACTCAACATGTGGAATTATAATAATTGTGTAATATAAGAACAGGTAGAAGCACTGGTGGTGAACTGGATGCAGAAAAGGTGTTTGATACAGTGAGATGGGATTTCTTGGATAGTTATTTTATTTGGACCGTGTGTTATAATCACCAGACAGCTAGAATAAAGATGAATGGAAGTCTCAAATCGATCAGTCTCGGACGTGGATGTTGACATTTCACTGAGTCCTCTCCTCCCTGCCATTTTCTTAGAAGTGTTGAGCCAATGGATGAAGTAAAATCAACACATAAAATCAATCAATCATTATTTGTAAAGCACAAATTCACAGCAAGTGTTATCTTGAGACTCTTTTCAAAAGAGCATATGAGGTAATATGCAGGCAGGATTTCTCCTTTTGTGTTCCTCGCGTTCCTCTTGCCCACACGCTGCTGAGGTGGAGGTCGGAGCAGTCCGTGCATGAATGAGGACGGCGGTGGTTGTGGGGACGACACAGTCTGTGGCGGGTTCATGTGATGTCTAAGACAATAAGTCTACCAAACATTGCAGATATGAGAGAGCAAAACCTCTAACAAATATGGAATTGATCTTAATGAAATGTCTAGGAGTACATAAGAACTAAGTAAAATAAAAGCTATCAACTATGATCCACTAATCTCCAAAATAAAATCTGTTATAGGAAGACTGAGTGTCATTTCCTCAAGAAATGAAATGAAATGAATGAAAATACTCTGAAACCTATTCTACCTGTTCCAGAAGCTACATTATCTGGTGCTAACACAGAAGGACTTCATAGAATGGGATCAAATAATCTCAAAATCAATCTGTCAAGGACGAAGGCCGAGGGTTAGATTTACAACTCTACAAGTACGTAAATCTAAAACCCTTATTACACATATGGAAATCTCCTGAAAAACTCCGGAGATTAGTCTACCCGGAGGTTTCTCCTCCAGACCCCTAGTATTTCATCCGCAGAACATCAGAGTGAGCTGATGTCTGAACACGGCCGAATATACTCCGGAGATTTCAACTCCAGCCAATAGAAAGAGAATGATGTTTGTATAGTGACTGCATGAAGTGTCTACACGCGACCACTACGATCTCCGTGCTCTAATGAACCTGCTGCATTATGTTTTCTGTTCGTCAGTATGTTGTTCTCCTCTCTTTAGTGGATGTTGTCATTCCATTGGATTACACATAGCATTGGTGTAAAGACAAATATTCTGGGATAGTCCCCCTCCCCTCTGACAGGGATAGTTCCCTGCTGTGAGGAGCACATGTGAACAGGTCGGGAGAGCAGTCCTCCTGTAATTTTCTGGATATTATCCAGAGTCAGTTCATATGTGAAATGTTTTGAGGGAGGTTCAGCCCTCCGCTGTGCTGTAGAGGAAGCTTCAAATGATGACTATTCATATTTACAAAGGAAAAGAACAAGCTGCAACGACTTTTGAACGTCGTCTTGGCTTCACTACATCAAGCTAGCAACAACATGGCATTTTGCATTTCCTGTGACTTCAAAATAAAAGCACTTCCTGTCAAATAATTTACATTAGCAATGTTTCACACACATTAGTGTAAGTAACGTAAATAGTATGTTTTAACATCTCGTTATTTAACTTTTTTAACAATTCACAACACCCCCTGATGAAAAGTTATCACCGAGCTGCACAAATGAAAACATTATTAAATGTGTACTATCCTTCATATTCAGTGAGATGGAAGGAAATTAAAAGTAATACAAGTCATGGCCCATTCAGGCTATAGTAGGTGACAAGAAGCACACAAAACATCTAAACGTGGAGATGAATCCAGGGCTAACCCGAACCCTCAACATCTGGTTTCGAATCATTTCAAAGAAAAGCTTAATAGAACAACAAAAATAGATTCAGAAGTCGACCCAAACAGCACAGATAACAGGTCCAAAAGTTGTGAAAGGGGAACAAGAACATACTGGGGTTCATAAATAATGAGGAGGTTAATAGTTTTAAAGAATTAAGGGATCAGGAGGGTGCCTGAATTTCCCCTTGATCCCTGCTCCATACCTTTAGAGTTCACTGTTGGTGTTTTTCTTCATTCTGGAGGCTCAGTGCATCACTGCTGTGAAAGTGAGGGTGGAGATATTCATGTATGGCTTCATAAACACTCACCATGTACTGTAAATGTAGGGGTCTTGTGGTCCCCCTCCTGGACACTTTGAGCATCAAACTCTTTCATTATTGTACTCTAGTGTATTTTTGTTCATTAATTGTGCTTTTATTTTTGTAATCTCTCATAAATAATGAATCTCTGGTCCTTCCTGGATATCGACTTTCACTTTAAACTTTGTTATTCACACCTTGTCTGAAGAAGGTGAAGTTTCAGCTTTGTTTTTCTCAGAATATTAGACATTTCTTTTTTATGTTTTTTTAATCCTCTGACTTATTTCAAACTGTCCTCAGGACTGAATCATGTTTTCAAATGTTTGACAGTGTTTTTTATGAACTATTGAAGCTGTCATGTAAATCTTTATTTGTGACAACGAGTTTGAAGTTGTTTTGATCCGTTTGAACGTTTTTTTATTTGAAGGTGTTTCTAAAATACGTCGGCATGTCAAAGCTTTTCATTCACACGTCACAAAGCTGTGACAAAGACGTGACGGCGCTGAATAAAAAAAATATTTTTTTAATTGGAACGTGGAAAGAAGCCTCGTGTCACTCTGAGTGACTCTCTAATGGTCACAGCTCTCTTAACCTTTGAGCGCTGAACGCACATTCGGAAATCTGGGGTTCATTTATTATCATGTAACATCTCCTTTCACTTTTCTTCCTCTTTTTTTGTTTTGTTTTTGCGTTTCCTGGTGAGCTGGCTCAATTAAAAAAAGCTGCCGCCATATTGGTGTACAGCCGTAACTGTTCATCATGAAAACACCTGTCAGACTCTGACATGGGTCACTTAGCTTATAAAGTTAGGCAGCCACCTCCTAATTTTTGAATGCAGGAAAAACCCTGCACACACATATAACTCTAATCCCCCCATTCTTCTCTGTTTCTCTCTCTCTATAGAAGTGAATGTCTCTCGCTCTCAGGTTCTCTTCAGCTCATTGGTCAGCGTGGATGTTCTGGAGGATCAGCTGATCAGTCGGGTGTATCAGGAGAGGCTGCCACTGGCCCTAACCCTAACCCATGACAACAAGGCACAAGATGTCCCCTCCCTCTTCCCCTTAATGACATCTCTTCTTCTTAGACAAAAGCCCCTCCCCATGGAGGTGGGACCAATCAGTGACACTCTCCGCCCACAAAGACATCCAACATGTTCAACGTTTGACCTTTACAGAAGAAGGTCACGCTGTGAGGCCACACCCTGAACAATACAAAGAAGTGTTGTGATTGGCTGGACTGTGATGTTAATTTAAATTTTTATTGATTGAATTGTTGATAATTTAGAAACTTAATTTTTCATTTTAATCACAATAAGTGATAATAAAGTGTTTTCATCCTCTCTCGACTTCATTATCTCTTTTTTTCTTGGTTACTGTTTGAGAGGTAATAAGGTGCAGCTAATTCTTTAAAGGTTTTGACTTGAAACAGGATGGTGTATCGGTCAGGATACAGAGTAAATGATGAGGAGTAGTTGGTCTTAAACTGCCTTGTGGTCCAGCAGTGTTTATTCACTGATATCCAGTATTGTACATATTTATATTTAGTCTGTAACAAAAAAGGTAAACAAATTAAATCTCTAGTACAAAGATTGATTAGTAAACAAACAATAATTTCTAACATACATATATTAATTAGAATTATTAGAGTACAACAATATATATATATATATATATATATATATATGGCAGAAATTAGCTCGAGGTAAATTAACTACTCCACATAAACTTTACCGCCTAGGTTTAAAAGTAACACTGGCGCCATCTGCTGGTAAACAAGGGGTGTTACAAGACCATAAACGGACTTATCGTCAACACGTGTAATCAATTAAGCTCCCATCAGAAAAGGCACGGCTATAAACTGGAGCATAAAGACAATATCACGAGCATCCTTTCTCCAGCTTAGCAGTAGGCTACAGGTGTAAATATCAAACGGATGAATATAAACAAACATTAACGACAACTTACGTTCCGTCATTGACTCAACACTGGAAACACTGTTGGATAGCCATACAAGGACAGCAGGATCATAACAAAGGTCAAATTTAACATAAACTTTGTTGCAGAGTACAGCGAACTTGTAAACTGCCGCTCTCATCTCTGACGACACACACTGTGGTGAACTGTTCACGAGATGCTTACGTCATCAACATGCAGGAGGAGCGTGATCAATTAACAGGAACACCACGGACGGTCTGAGCCTTTTACACAGTTACCAACGTCGGTGTTCCCATGATTATGCTTAGATTTGTGCAAATCTTTGGGGTTAGGGTTAGGGAGTGTGCTAAAACCGGATAAGTGTAGGGGTACCCTTGTCTCTAAACTTTAATAACTTTCGAAGGGTTTGTCACAAGTACTCGAAACCAACGCCTATTTTTGGGAGTGGACTTGTGTACTTGGTAAGACTTGCAACACACCCCGACAGGTTAGGTTCAGGTTCAGGTAGTGTGCTAAAACCGGATAAGTGTAGGGGTACCCATGTCTCTAAACTTTCGACGGGTTTGTAGGGGTAGGTTAGGGTGCGCAGCGTCCTCTAGGGGACGCTACGAGGGGCACGGGCACTCGGGGGACAATGACCATTAAATATGTTTAAAACCTCCTTAAAAACCACAACGCGGTGTTTTGATAAAAGCCCTCTAAGACAGTTTTAAAATTTGGATAAAAGGGTGACCGGACCACTGCGGCGGAGCTCTATCTGTCCAAGGGCCTCTGATAAAACCATCTGAGGTGTATCAGTGTTTTATAATATGTGCTGTTATTTAACTGTCTGTGTGTGTCTAAGATATAATTGCTGAATAATCCTGAGTAACTATTTGACCCCCTTTATCTGCTGGCTTAATGACTATGTGTGATTACCCAATGTTTTGATGATCTGACTAATGTTGTGCGTTCTGTGTGGCAGAGGGCGCCAATGTGTGAGTGCGAGGTTGTTTTAATGGATGAGTTGAGAAATGGCAGGTGAAAGTGTGTCTGTGTTTGGTGACCAGTGGGACGGTCCAGTGAACGGCACAGGCTCCCGCCTCTGCTCCCCCTGGAAGTGATCCCTTAACTTAAGCCTCCCGTGGAAGGTGTGTAGGTCTCCTCTGAGCTCCGGTCGGGTGGGTGGGTTGGGTGTGGAGATGAAGGTGAGACCTTTTTCTAATATCTCCAGCTGTACGGCTGTGAGGGAGAAAACGACACAGAGGTTGGTAATGTTGGACTGGTGAGGAGTTGTGATTTGACAGTTTTCCCCAGTTACAAGTTTAATTGCTGTTTCCAGTACCTGAACAACATCCCGGCCATGTCTGAAGTCCAGTGTATGTGGTCCTTGCCTGTCTGAAAGAGTAATGGGTTGTTTTCCGGTATGAAGTTATATTTGGAGGCTATTGTGTCATTAAGTTTTGTTAGTAGTGTCTGTTTGTGTTTGTCCAGTCTGGTTGAAAAGTTTATGATGGGGATGTAAATGGTGGTGTTGGGGAAGGTGGTCTGACTGGTCCTCCACATGGTCTGTAGTTGTTTGAGTTGTGTGGTGGGGACATGTTCTGATAGGCAGTTGTTTAGTCCGGCTGAGAGTATTAACTGTGTGGTGTTGTGGCATGGGGTGAGTTTCTTAAGGATGCTGGCTATGTGATGGAAGTTGGCTCCGGGAAAACTGTCTACCTGTCTGTGTGGGTCTGTGAAAGGAGGGATCCGGGAGAGGTTGGAGTCACCTATAATGAGTGTCTTCTTCCGGACCTCCAGCGACCAGTCCTGTATCTTTCTGTGGGTGCGTGTGTGGTTCCGGCCTACTTGGGGAGCCATGTGCTGCCACGGAGGCCCTTGTGGCATAAGAGGTGGATATCTCAGATGTTGGGGTTGTTTTCAGCTTTGCTTTCGTTACTCCCTTCATCATCATTGATTCATTATCCACCTCTATGTTACTGTTTCTCACACAGGACTCTGTGGCAAGCAGCTCTGGCTCCCTCTGCTGGTTATGTGGTGTGTCTGTAAGTGGAGAGGCTGAAATGGTGTTACTGCAGGGTAGAACAATGTTACTGTAAGGCGGTGTCTGTTCAGTGCGGTTATTGACTGTGTGTGAAGGGGGTGAAGAGGGAGGGAGGGGGGGAGGAGGAGGGGGCGACAGGGGGGGAAGGGGGGGAGGAGGGGGCGACAGGGGGGGAAGGGGAGGAGGGGGCGACAGGGGGGGAAGGCAGAGGACCCAGCCCGTGTGACCCCCAGACAGTTGAGTGCACTCTGTGGGAGTGGGTGGATTTCAACCTTCACTCGCCGTCCGGGGCTGCGTTTTGGCAATGGAGGCTGAGTCACCCTGCCGGGCCCCGATGTCGCCACCGACCCCTCCCAACGTACAGAGACCTGAGGAAGTGGTGGGGGGGAGAGGAGGGGGTGAGCTAGACTTAGGGGATAAGGAGGGTGTGGTAGTGGAGAGAGGGGGGGAGGAGGAGGAGGGAACAGGGTTAAGGTTAGGTTTAGGAGAGGAGGAGGGAACAGGGTTTAGGTTAGGTTTAGGAGAGGAGGAGGGAACAGGGTTTAGGTTAGGTTTAGGAGAGGAGGAGGGAACAGGGTTTAGGTTAGGTTTAGGAGAGGAGGAGGAGGGAACAGGGTTAAGGTTAGGTTTAGGAGAGGAGGAGGGAACAGGGTTAAGGTTAGGTTTAGGGGAGTGGGGGGTAAGGTAGTAGGCAGGACAGAGGAGGAGGGCGAGGGAGGTTACGGTGGGTGGTGGATGGACCTGTTGGTTTGGGGAGTGGAGGAAAGTCCAGAGGGGAGAGTTGAGGGTTGGGTTAGGGTTACGGAGGAGGAGGTGAATTTCCTCCTATACCTCACCCTCCCACTGGATGGCCCTGTCCAAGGCCTCCTGGTTATAAGGGGGCACGGTCTCCAGCTCCACAGCAATGACTTGGTCATAGTGTTCTCTGAGAATAGACATGTTGTTATGCATCCAGTTAGCTGTGTTTGATTTGACCTTTTCAAATGTTATGGTGTTGGGAAGAGGGTTTGATGAAGGAGGTAAGGCGGTTCACCTTCTTCATCATCCCCTTTGGAAATGAGCCTGTAGTATGAGATGTTCAAAGCTTGGGATATTTTTATATGACCTAAACCTGCTTTAAACTGCTCCACAACGTTATCACTGATCTGTCTGGTGTGATTCTTGGGTGTCATGATGCTGTTTGTTCACTAATGTTCTCTAACAAACCTCTGAGGTCTTCACAGAACAGCTGTATTTATACTGAGATTAGATTACACACAGGGGGACTCAATTTACTTATTAGTTGACTTCTGAAGGCAATTGGTTGCACTGGATTTTATTTAGGGGTATCAGAGTATAGGGGGGCTGAATACTTTTGCACACCACACTTACCAGTTTTTTATTTAATTTTTTTTTTTGAAAACCATGTATAATTTTCCTTCCACTTCACAATTATGCACCACTTTGTGTTGGTCTATGACATAAAATCCCAATGAAATACATTTACGTTTGTGGTTGTAACGTGACAAAATGTGGAAAAGTTCAAGGGGTATGAATACTTTTGCAAGCCACTGTATGCAGACCTTTTTAGACTGCTTTAATTCTTTCATTTCAGGGCACTTTTAAGGTCTTTCCTTTTATTTAATACTTTTACTTCTTTTTAAAGGTAATTAACATATTATTTAGCATCGGCCGTCGCCTGGACACTCCTCAGATGGTTTTATCAGAGGCCCTGGGACGCCGGAGGCTTTTATTTAAAGGTCCCATATTATGCTTTTTCTGGTTTTATATGCCCTTCAGTGTGTTTTCCAAGTGTCCTGTGCATGTTTAGGCACATCTATATGCAAAAATTCAAAGTCTGCGGAAACGCGGTTTCTCCTACCTCTTCCTGTTAGCTGTAGCATTAGCTGCACGTAACGCTCGGTTCATTGTCAGTGTGAGATCACTGATCTAAGTCCATTGGCTCGTTGCGGCTCATGTTGAAATTTTCGAGACGCGTGCAGAGCAACTGACCAAGAGCAGACTTGGCCCACGTGGGGTCTAACAGTGTGGGCTCTGCAGTGGGGGCTCAGCAGAGCGTAGCTGACGGACTCAGAGCGGGGAGGGAGCAAGGAGGAGCAGTACATGAAAACAGACACTTTTTTCGGACTTTAGCTATTGTGAACATACAAAAGTAGGTACATAGATTAAATATACGAACCCCAAAAAGGGCATAATATGGGCTCTTTAACAATTGAGCTCCGCCTGCCTCTCCTGCACGGTGGTCCGGTCACCATTTTATCCGAATTTTAATACTGTCTTAGAGGGCTTTTATCAAACACCGTGGTTGATTTTTAAGGAGGTTTTTAAACATATTTTAATACCCATCGTCCCCCGAGTGCCTGTGCCCCTCGTAGCGTCCCCTAGAGGATGCTGCGCCCCCTACCTTACCTAACCCCAAGCCCCCCCCCCCCCCCCCCCACACCGACATCCTGTTTTATCCAATTAAATTGCAAAATATTACACGTTTTACTACATTATTATTTTCCACCATATAATTTTAGCTAAATTATTATGTTCCACTATATAATTTTCATCTAACTATTATTTGCCACTATATAAGGCTGTAATATTCCACAGAGACTCATTTCCAAAAATTCACATTCACTACGAGACTGACTCAAACATGGACAGCTTACCCTTGGTAAACATAGACAACATAAGGTTGCCAGATATAGAAAATGTTGGCGTTGAGAACAACAACTGTCTACTTGACATTTTCGAAGGCTGCAAGTCAGATGTTGACTTTCTCCATGGGGATTTCAACATCCCAATACACTCAACCACAGTTGAAAACACCAAAGACCACTTGAAGTGGTCCTTTGACATGAACGGAGTGGTTGATGAGCTGGACAACTTGGTTGGCATCCAGGGTGGAATCCACCAACTATCCATGCCAAGGCTGACTGCAAAGGGCCTTCCAAAGGTGTTCCAGTACCTGAAAAAGCATGTCCCCCTCAACGACTGCTCAAAATCAGGGTTGATTGCACTTAAAAAAGCAGTGGGCTATACCCTAACACTATGTGTACTTCCAACCTGCATCCAGAAACCACACAGCCATCTGTCGAGGGCAGACCTCTATGGAACACTGTTCTATGTGCAGCAGAATTGCTCAATGAGGTGTTCTTCAACTTCAAAAAGCTGCTGCGCACACTTCCAAAGGAACAAATGAGTCGCCAGACTATACAAAAACAGGGGACAGACAAGTTGGATAAGTACAGGGTGCTGAGGCAGGATGCCACATGTATCCTTGACCTCCTGGACTAGTTGCTTCAAAACATGAAATGCCATTTCCTCAAGGTGGTACCAGTGATGACTCAATTTGGACAGAGAGATGCAGACATGCTGGACATTTCTGACTTTGTCGATGTGAGCACAGTGGCCTCTGTGTCTGTACATTTGGCAAAAAAGATAAATGCGGATGATGAGGATACACAGATATGCCTTGCAGGATCTGGAGGGAGTGAGAGGTGCTCTGTTTACAGCAGTGGGAATGCATGAAGCATGCAACTTCCAAGCGAACCTTGACACCCTGGACATGGACGTGAGCAGGACTCTCCTGGATGTTTTTTCAAGTGAGGGCAAGCTCATGTTCATTCAGCTCTATTTGGATTCTCCCCACCACCATTACCTCCAGCCGTTCAAGCATCCTGTCAGTGGGGCACTGGTGACCTGTGGCCTGAACCACCCCCACCACCAGCCGGTGGTGTACAGGAGGGCACACAAATATATTTCCACCATGTGTGACCTACAAGAGCACTTGGTGTGCTAGTTGGGGTGTAGAGTAGAGCAGGTGGTCCGCTTTGAAGGAGGGAAGGTCTTCAGGTTCAACCCTGTTGATTATTTTGATGTCAAGGCCTTGGATAAGCTGGTCCAAGAACATGCTCTGTTTGTCCCTTTAAAGGACACGGAAGATGGAAAGGGTCTTACCTCCACCGTCTGAAGCATCGTCCACTTCTTGCTGACTACCCTGTAGGACTGCATCAAATCCAGCATGGGTTTCGGTAGATTTGAGGCATCATGGAAGGCCTTCCAAGCAGAGTTGGCCCTAGAGGAGCTGTTTTACGGCCACCCTTTGTTCCCCCTGGACAATGTGCTTAGTGCCAGCCTTGGCACCAGCACAGTGAACAAAAGGAGCCTGTCCCATGAGAGGGCCTTCCTTGGACTGGCACCCCACAACAGTGCCAGACTCCACCACTGGACCAGAGACGAACTGCAGAAGGTCAGGGTGATGAGGTTATGGGCACTCTGCCAGTGCCTTGAGGCTGGACATGCAGTGCTGGGTGCTATTAGGGGTCAAGTTTTGACCCGGTCACTTCCCTTATATCATGATGAGGGAAGGTTTCTGATTGCCTCAATTTCACAACGTTCCTCATTAGTTCATCTGCATCCAATGAGGAAGGGGTAGCTGTGAAAAGGCATTGTTGCCTCCTGGCTGAATGTGAACACAGACCCGTAGTTCCCTGGATGGTCCATCCTAGACCAGTGAGGACAGCTATTGGGGCTTCAGCTGGGCCAGTGCAGATTGGCTGTAGGGGCACAATTAACTGCGGATAATCCGAGCCAATTAGGACGAGGGGCTGGATCTGTTGGGAGGAGGAGGCCAACCTGCTGTCCAGCTGAGAGAATGCTGGAGCTCGGAATGAAGCTGGATTAGCTGAAGCTGCATCAGGTTGATAGTAGGATGTACCAAGAGATGGCCTTGATGGCTGATGAGGAAGAGAGTGTGAGGGTTGAGGTTGTATGGTTGAAGACTCCTCCTCTTCTCTCCATTGATCTGGATCAATTTGCCAGATCGCCTGAACACTCCTACCAGGTGATGGGAGGAGCTGCTGCTTTGCCATATAGGAACCCAGGGCTGTCCCGTGGCATAGGCATTATAGGCAAATGCTAGGTGCGCCAGCCTCCATAGAGTGCAGCGGAAAAGTTGAAGATAAGAAGAAGAAATAGAAGGAAAAATGCGTTTAAATATCACTAAATATTATTTATCTAATATAATTTTCATGTTATTATTTAGTAATGATACAAAATAAGCCATGAAAACACAACTAGGCTACTTCACATATTTAAAAAGGCTCTATTTTCTTGTCTCCTGCTTGACCCGGCACATCACAACAGAGGGCAGGTGACTCATTAGAAGTGAGTGACACTGACCGTACGAATTAATATCACGTTTATAAATGACCGTGATGTAAAAAACAACAACAAAGCCCTCCGGAGCCCAGGGACAAAACAGAAGACGAGGAGGAAAAACGTGAAAAAGACATGGAGGTAACGTGCTGCACGGATCAGTTATTTATCTGTTGTAGTGAAGCTAGCTCGTTATGGATGGATGATAGTAACGTCCGTGTTTCCTAGCTCCAGTTAACATCAGTTATTTCCACTGTACTTTTATTACGTTAAGATTATTCATGTTAAGAAAAATAACCAGTGTGAGAAATACACTACTTCTTTTGTTCCAATGTTGTTTGAGAAACAAAACCTACTTTTATATTTATTGACATCTTTGTACTTAGTTAGCTTTCACCCTAGTAGATTAAAATGTTTATTTTCCACCTCCTGTTGTCATTAATAGTTTTAAGCTCTTACCTTTTGTCTAAGAGCATGAATGCATTTTGTGCTAGAAGTCCTCACTGAATAGATATTTGTGCATGCTGTAGGTCTGGTTGTAAGGAAAACGTTTGGGCTCACCTGAAAAACTATGCTGACGTTTCTGTACTGTTCTGAACAGAAAATAATATTTTGTGTTCACACTATATTATAAAATGCAGATTGTTGAACAAATGCTCATCTCTCTCCAGATGCCATTTTAAAACATTTAAACCCATCCCCTGCTGTCCCTGGGCTGCCTGTGACCACTTCTGCTCTCTGCACTGTTTGGTATTGTTTGTTCTGTTAAACTAGTTATTTGTATTTATTAGGGCCCGAGCACTCAGACTGAGCGAGGACCCTCTTGAAACCCAAGGAATTATTATTTTTATTTTATTTTGTGTTTATTTATAAGAAATCAGTTATAACCATTTTATTCATGTTTGTTGATCAGTATTTTTTATTTTAAAATAAAGAAATGATGTTAAATATAAAGCTGTAAGCGAGTTTTCTTAAGTGGATGAATATTGTCTTTGGTGGTCAAACTGGTTGCAATTTAAGGGGCAACGGCTGAAATCTTGCCTAGGGCACCAAAATGGTTAGGGCCGCCTCTGAACCTCCTTCAGCCCCATACACAGCAGATGAAGGGAAAGAATGGGCTCGGCAGTCTACTACATCATCTGTTTTATCTTCTACCTGACCAGTGTCAGTTTTCTCCCCCTGCAGCAGAGATGTTATTAGTTTAACCTCCTCATATTCTCTTTCTAGCTGCCTGAGCCTCCTATCTCTGGACAGCTTAGTTGTTAAAACCTCTCGGGACCGGCTAGCCTCACAGGCCTGGGGTCTCATTTATAACCGTTGCGTATGCACAAAACGGGGTCTGAAACTGGCGTACGCCTTTTCCCACGCAAAGTCTGTGATCTATAAAAACAAACCTGACGGTAAAATGTGCGCACCGGTAAGCAAACTCTGACCCAGGCGTATGTTCATTTTGGAGGCATGGGAAATTGGCGACACAGACGGCGAAGTGGTGAATTGAAGCCTGCAGAAGGTATATTATATTGATGCCTCTTCCACAATTTATTTCACGTCATCATAATCATTCAAACCGATGGTTTTATTTAGGCTATAATCGCGCATGTAGTGAGCCGTTTCCGATAAGTAACTTTCATTATGACAATATATAAACGTAAAATAAAAAAAAAATAAAAAAGTCCGCCACGGTGGATGTTTTGGTGCTGTAGGAGGACAGCGTGAATGCAGCAGCGACGTGGTGTCATTCTCTGATTTTTCTTCAGTTTGTGATCCTCCTGCTGCAGCAAACTACCAATATGTCCATTTCATCCTTCACTTTATTCACAAACTCCTCTGTTTCTGGGTCAGAAAGTTTCGTTTCTTTGTCTAAACTTCGGGTTTCGCCGCGATCCAGCGCTGGAAACCTTTGATCTGCCCCCTCGTTTGTATGCATTTTCATTCACGAGCTACTTTGCATTGACCGTTTATGATTGATTGTGGGCGTGTAGAGGGCGGAACATGGAACTAATCTACGTGCGCACATTTCCAGGTGGATCGTGATTTATAAAGGGAACATTGCATGCACGTGTGCGTACGAACTGTTTTATAAATCTGAATCATTTTGTGCGCACGCCATTTCCCGGGTTTTTGGTGCACGTACATTTAAAGAATGGATTCTACGCACTCTTTTATAAATGAGACCCCTGGTCATCCATTTTTCTGTAATACGTTTCTGCATGTTCCTCCTCCTCCTGTTGTTTAAAGAACTCATCCAGTTCCATACCTTTAAGTTTCACCTCCAATTTAGCCTTTTGGATCGGGTCCAGAGCCTCTTTTAAGGATTGACTGGAGCCTCTGCTTTGCAAAGAGGAAGAGGAGAAGGTGCTGTGCTTTGAACTCTTCTGTGTTCTTCTGCTTGTAGGTGAGCAGGCTCGTCTCTGTCCGCATGCTGCCAACCTGTTGAATCTGTCACACAGTCCTTAAAGTAGGTCGGGGCTCATCTTGTCCTAGCTCTCCCACGTCCTAATGTTGTCTTATGTCTGGCCCCCTTTATCAATCCGAGAAGCAGAAACTGTTCCAAGTTGCAGGGTGTAGGCCAGTAAGTTCAGAGACATTATCGTTAGGGCCGACTGGGCAGGTTTGGTTTGGGTTACTCATCGTTATGTTTGAATGTCATTTCGGCTCAAAGGACCATTGTTTTAGGTGTAACCTAAATGTTGAGGGCTGAAGCTCATTGACATTCTAAAGGTGAGTTGAGGCATGGGAATGAAGGCAGCCAGAATGAGTCCACTGTAAGCTTTTTATTAGCACAGGTTTTTTCCTTAATTTGTCAAGTGGTTTTTCCTGTTTCAAAGACAAAATATAACAATTATTAATTTGCCTTGTTAACAAAATAATGTTCAATAATTTGAAACAGGCTCAGTAAACAGGATGTATAAATTAAACAATATATCAAGTCTGCCTATGTGCATCATAAACAAACATAATTACTAAACTAATTTACTCAAATAATAAGTCACATGTGGACGCGCTCGGCAAAGAAAGGTGGAACGGGTCTTGTCCTTTGGAGAGCAAACTGAGCAATGAACTCTCCTTCCCTTTATGGGAGACCTGATTTGGGGATCTCATTCACCTGTGGCTGATTGCTGCAGCCAGCACAGGTGATTATTGTTGCTCCTAATTGAGCTCAGGGAATCAAGGCAGACATGACATCTCAACATAGTTTTTTATTTTAGTGACAACTAACCCCTAACCCTAACCCTATATTCATGTTGTTGTTTACTTAGTCTAGTATAGTTCAATTGTTCATGGACTCTGCCTTGACGTGGCGTAAGGGCTTGAGTGCCTCCTGGATCCATGGGATTCTCCAGAATAGCTCTACCTAGTAGTGCTTACTCCTACCCTACATCAGTTAGTGCTCCTCTAACTGAAGACACCGCGATGGACACGGGAGTATTGCCAGGGGACGCTGCCAGCAGGCGATTAAAAAAACTGGCGGAGGGTATCCCGAACCCGTATGGCCTTAAGTGAACGTTACGCAGGATTAGCTCGGGGTCATTATCACCATCATCGTCATCATCGCCTGTGACATCCCCTTTAGCCTGGTGGTCGCCATCACTTGGACGCAGGTAATTGCACAACACACAGGTGGCTTTCATGACCTGATACATTGTGCTGGGTTTGAGCTGCATCCTCCGCTGGTAGACCCTCCAACATTGGCTCAGGATGCCAAATGCATTCTCAGATATGCGGCGCGCTCGAGATAGGCGGTAATTAAAGATGCGCTTATCCTCGGGGAGGTGTTTGCCCGCATATGGCTTCATGATATTGGTCTTCAGGGGGAAAGCATCGTCTGCCACGATAGCAAATGGGAGGTCTCCAAGCTGCGGTGCAGACTCCAGTGGAGCAGGGGGTGGCACATTCAGGGCACCTGCTTCAAGAGCCCTACCAAGAGCAGATTTGACAAAAATGCCACCGTCGCTGTTGCTGCTGTAGGCCCCAATATCCACAGCCAGGAATCTGTAGTCAGCATCCACGAGGGCAAGGAGAACAATCGAGAATGTCCCCTTGTAATTTCTGTAGGTGGAGCCTGAATGAGTCGGTTTTTGAATGACAACATGTTTGCCATCCAGTGCTCCCAGACAATTTGGGAAGTTCCATCTTTCTCTAAATAGCTGCGCAGTGTTTCTCCAGGTCTCCTCCGAAGGCACCGGCATATATTGGCCCTTGAGCTGCTCCCAAATCAGTCGACAGGTTTCTTTAACTATTCCACCAACCGTGGAAACCCCAAGCCGAAAACAAAAGAGTCCCCGGTGCTGAGGAACCTGCAGAATAAAATACATAAATAACTAAGTTACACAGATTAGATCTTATTTCCATTATTTTATAGCCTACATGCATTCATGTCTGCTGAGAGGATTTTGACAGGAATGATGTGTGTAATTGGCTCACAAGGAGTCAAATTGCCCTCCTATTTTTCTCTTCCTTAATAACCTTTGATTACAGTGATAGCCTAGTAAAGTAGGCTGCTATATCACAACTTCTTAAATTTAAATACAACTTTTGTAAATACTGAGCTTGGTGAAACCGATTTTATCTGTTAAGAGAAGAGATGAACAAGATACAGAATCAGGCCTACTTCACTCACATTGTTTAACCAAACTAACTTAACAGAAGGTGATGAGTAAATTGACTTTCTGTCTGATCATTGTAGTGTAAGGTAAATGTTTTTTCTCAAAATTTCAGGTACAATATACAGACGAAAAGGCTTCAGTAATAATCTTCAATATTTATAAAAACAAAAAACATTTCTATTGAAATAAGGAAGACCAGGTATTGGCATATAAAAAAAATCATCTGTATGCCGGCGGCTGCGGTCATAGAAATATTGGTTATGTAAACTAGTCTACTCGTTTTATTTAACTAAATTCATGTAGTCCAACATTTATTATTTTTATTTATTTCCTGAACTCAGCCACACAATGTCTTCAAAGAGTTGTTCGCTGCTTTCATCCCGGCCTGGAGAGCGGCTGTAATCTTGGAGTCATGCTTCACGGCTGGACAACATTGAGGCCGATATGAAAACATTTAATACCGGTTGTCTCATCATGAGGCATAGGCTACCAGCTATTTGGCTATATGCCAAGCCACAGATTAATAGATTATATCTTCGCTTTATGCACTTTCTAACAAACGAGTCATCATGTGTCCATATAGCCAGTGACCACACCGTTGTGTGTCTTAACGCACAGTGAAGCACACGCTCTGATCCACTTCGGTTGACAGATTATATGGATGCTATATCCGCAGCTAAAAGTATATCCTGTCAAACAAAGTATATGGTAGCGCTTCACAGACAGCATATATAGCCTAAATAACTTTCTTACCTCAAACATACAGCTAGCCGTTGCTCAGGATCGATTGGCTCACGGTAGTTGGTTCGTGTCTATGGAAGCGACTAGTGATCAGAATTCAAATGATAAAGCTAATTTGAAAATGAAAATGCATTAACAGAAATGCTTTTTAATTTTCAGAATATGGGTGTATTATTTGACTCAAAAATAAAATTATGATTAATTTATCTAATTTGCATTTTAGTTTTCAACTAAACTAACTAAATTAAAACGAAGAAGAAAATGACATATGCTTTTTCATTTTCAAAAAATGCTCCGCTAAATTTGTATCATAATTCAAACGAACATGATAATTTTGAAATGAAAATGCATTAACAGAAACGCGTTTTAACTTTCAGAATATAGGTGCATTATTTGACCTATATTTAAAATGAATATTCAGTCATCCAATTTGCATTGGATCATTTGAATTCTGATCACTAGTCGCTTCCATAGTTGTCTGGCCTCTATCCCATCTTTTGGTGACAGACTGAAATTGATACCATAGAGACAGCAAATTCATAAAAAATGTAGAAAAATGTTGAAAGATACTGAGCACATTTAAGAATACAACATTTTTCATAGTTTGGTTTCAATCGAGATAAAGAGGCAAAACAATTTAACTCAACAATGAGGGTCTCCAATGAGAGAACATCTGTTTTTACATGGAAGGAAGCATCATCTGCATAAAATGAGGCCTTTGACTCTAATCCATTCATCTCTAAACCTTTTATGTTAACATTATTTCTTATTTTGATTTCTAATTATTTTCAAGGTTTCAGTTTAAATCAAACCCCAAAGCAGAGACTGACGTAGGTATACAATGTAAAAAAAACCTGATTAAAAAGAGCTGTTCAAAAGAGCAGGCGGTGAAGGCAGGGAGCTGGCTGGCCAGAAAAATAATCCTCAAGGTGACGCAGGAAACTCAGGCGAAGTAACTGGTGAACAGCGAGGCACACCGGAGCACTGAACAAGACGGAATTATCTGGCAGAGTAGTGGAGTGAAGACCAGGCTTTAAGCATCTGAGCGTCATGGGGTCTAATGTCTAAATTCAATGGGGATTTTGAATGGGTTTGTGGTTAGATGCCTGAAATAAGGTCTGTGGTTAACACAAGTTTCAGAGATGTTGGCGTTTTGTTAGACCACATAAACTACGTTAGGTAATACCCCCACTTGTGAATTTTGAACTTTTTACGCATCTTTTTGTGTTGATTTAAAGAGCCCATATTATCCCCTTTTTGGGGTTCGTATATTTAATCTATGTACCTACTTTTGTACGTTCACAATAGCTAAAGTCCGAAAAAAGTG
Source organism: Labrus mixtus (assembly GCF_963584025.1). Taxonomy (NCBI): domain Eukaryota; kingdom Metazoa; phylum Chordata; class Actinopteri; order Labriformes; family Labridae; genus Labrus; species Labrus mixtus. The sequence goes on from NC_083631.1 coordinate 10,487,672, forward strand.
TCTGTTTTCATGTACTGCTCCTCCTTGCTCCCTCTCCGCTCTGAGTCCGTCAGCTACGCTCTGTTGAGCCCACACTGTTCGACCCCACGTGGGCCAAGTCTGCTCTGATTGGTCTGCTGATCCGCTCTGTCATTATTGGTCAGTTGGTCAGCACGCGTCTCGGAAATTTTAACATGAGCTGCAGGGCTTGCCACAACAAGCCAATGGACTTAGATCAGTGATCTCACACTGACAATGACGTCGGACTGACACATTTTTATCGAGGGGGGCTAGAACCGAGCTTTACGTGCAGCTAATGCTACAGCTAACAGGAGGACGTAGGAGAAGCCGCGTTTCAGCGGACTTTGAATTTTTGCACATAGATGTGCTTAAACATGCACAGGATACTTGGAAAAAACACTAAAGGGCATATAAAACCAGAAAAAGCATAATATGGGACCTTTAAATTAGCTCCTGCACATCTCATTTCGAAACAGATATTATATTAACAGTGTGATTAAGTGTTCTGAAGGTTATGGATAGTGTTGTTATTGTCATGTGTACAGCTTCAATGTTATAAGGAGTTACAGTTGTCAGTCTTCAGCTATTGTACTAGGCACAACGTGCTAATCTCCCTTTATTTACATCTGTGAGTGAGGTTACATTCAAGGACCTTTTAATAGCCCGGGAAATTATACAACTGAGGTTAATATTGTCCTCAAGTAGTTTTAGAGTAAAAGTAAACTCTAGTTCAGTTATAGAGCTGATTAAATGTGTGTTTATGTTGTTAAACACCAGTAGCATATAGGATTATTTTGTGGAAACTGTAAATATGAGTTTTATCTTGAAAACAAGATATGGAATCGGTCGACTGTTTTTATTGTGATTATTTGTGATGTTGTGAATTCTGTATTAATGATCCAATATTAGAATACAGAAAACAAAGCACAAAGTGTCAGAAAAATAAGCATTTATTTTGAATACTGTTTAATAAAGATTCTACCGAGTGAAGCTGAACTGAAAAGAAGCACAGTTGCCTGTCTCATTCTTTTCTTCTGTTTATACAGAAATTCTCATCTGCTTATAACACTAACAAGTGGCTAAATGTGACTACAGTGGTTGTCGGGGACAGTAAACGCCATCACGCCGGACACAGATGCCAGGAACTCTCTCACTAGTCGGAGATGTCTCATGTAGGTTTAATCTTTAGGTTAAGGCAAATATTAGGTTAGTAAACAATTTATTAAGCTACGCGGATTAGTTTATCGGAGATCGTCTGAAGCATAACGCTAGTGACGTCACAATCATCGACCGTGGTGTAGTTTGCTTGTAGCATAACGTTAGCTTTTTACTTCTGTCGGCCCCATTTATGCTTCAAACATCATAAAAATTGTGTTCATCTGTGAAGATTATCCTGCTGAACAAAACGCCTACGCTTCAGAAACTTGCGTTTGCCACAGAGATTATTTTCTGCAATGATCCAAAATCCAATGCAAAAATCCCATAGGCGAATTCTCGTTAGACCCCATGGCGATGCTACTTCCGGGTTGGCCTACAAAAATACGTTATATGGTTTGTTCTCTATAGACAAGATAATTAGCTGAGCCAGGTGTGCCTCGTCTGCTGCTGAGTGGAGAAGCCAGCCACAACCCCTGCCACTCACATACCTGCAGGAGAAAGAAAACAGAAAGGGGAGGGGGAGAAGGAGAGAGAGAACAAATACAAAAAACCCTACAGCAAAACCAAACAGAATTATCACAATAATTATATTACAAGAATAAAGAGATAAGCTGAAAGAGGACAGCCTTGCCTGAAACCTCTAGAAAGTTTAATTGCTTCAGAAACGTACCCGTTGTTTATAATTGTGCTGGGGGGGGGGGTAAACCTGGGACACGAGCTGTCATGAATCTAAAACCTTATTCATGCTTCTTGCGGCTGGCGAGCACGTTCCCTGCGAACGTCGAGTCGTTTCATACTGATTGCGGTTAGAGTGTCAGCCCTCAACATGGGCAGAGAGTACTTTTGGGTCCTGTAGCCAAGGGTTGCGAACCCGTCCGCCGACCGCGACTACGCAATAGCGTCCCGCCGACCGCAAGAAGCGTGAAACCTGATTCAATGAGTCGCAATGTGCAGCACATGGCTAATTTACACAACGTTATTTTTCCACGAAAACACTGTGGAAAGATTTGAAGTCTGGCTAGCAAGCCAGCCTTTCTGTTAAACATACTGTCTGATCATATTAACCATTTGGTAGCCATGGGTTAAGATGTTCAGAGAAATGTGTGCTAGTTTGAAGGTAACTTCATACAGCTTTCTGGTTCATTATTATCTCAGGCAACATTAAAGTGACAGCTGGTCAACAAATGTAATAAGGTAGGCCAGAGGGAATATAAACTTAATGAAAACCAGCAGGAGCAAAACATCAGGTTCATATATTGATAATGTTACATATTTTATGATCAAAGATGTGTGAAAATATTGTCATCCTTGATGACTGCATTATTATGCTCTCTCAGACGCTACTTGCATAGTGACTGCCCTTCACATCACCCCTTAGTGGAACATGGTAAGCCCTGTTCTGCAAATTCATCCCATTTATAACAAGGGTCTAAAGGTTGGGAGCATCATGGGGTTTTTCATGTTTCACTGAAGCTTTATCAAAAAGTTAGAACAGAACATAGATATCGACAAGCAATTGCGTTTTCTTATTATTTCCACTGCATCTTTAGTAGATCTGAATGCTAAAACCGTCTGTAAATTCACATATTAAAGCTGATATTTAAAAAAAAATCATGGCCCCGGACCCCCCTAGTGGGTTTGGATCCATGTCACCTTTTTTATCCCTGATGAGTCTGCACCCCTGTGCTTTAATCTAAGAGAGACTTACCTCTGTTAACCTCAACAAAATTCATCTTTAATATAATGAGATGACTTCTTGAACCGTGATTAAAAATTATAGCCCCCTTCCATCCTCGTAACCACACCTCTTCCTCTTTTTGAGTTGAGTGTGTCTCCTGTAAATAATATAATATATACCGGTATGTATATATATAATATAATATCAAACAAATTTTTCATATTTAGCCAAGTAAAAACTTTAGTTCTTTTCATAGTACTGGCAAGCCCATTACAGTTGTAACTGGGTATACAGAGGTTCTCATTATCTATCATATATATAGAAGTGTCACGGGTGTGGAAAATCAGGAACTGGACCCAAGTGTAGAATGAAAAATAAAACTATTTATTTAAACAAAAAGGCAAAAACTAAAACGTTTTATCTAAATGTCCAAACTGAGAAAATCCAAAAACTGATAACCACTGAGAAAAACTAGGAAACACTGACTAAGTTCGGCCTCCTCGCGCGTCTGCTTAAGAAGATCTACAGTTGATTTTATTTTGTTATTCAGTTTCTTTATCTCATCTTGCATGGTGTCCAATATATCAAGCTTCTGTAGTTTATTATTAATTTATTTTAGAACATATTATTGACTGAGAAGACTTGGCCAATCGGAGCTGCTTTCAAAGTCCCATATGGCTAGCTTATTTGGCTGACTTGAGGACTTGGTTGTGTTTTCACAGATTGAATCAGCTGCTGGCTTTGGCGTGCTGCACTTCATCAAACAGAGACTTCTGATTTTAACAAAACAGGCTCAGGAAGTAGGCCTAGCCAAAAAGGAAAAGTTTGCACAAATGAAATCAGGGAGCTCCTGAAACACATTCAATACATTGAGCGGTGATATAATGTTTTAAATGTCCCGCATTTTATCAAAGTTTACCACCCGACGTGGCTGACCGACCTGATCACTCGCACATGCTCAGTCAGTTTCAACAAGCGAATGCAGCAACTGTGATTTCATTCTTATTTTATCTTTTATCTCTGATCTATCTTCTGTTTTGTGACACAACTCCCAAAATCCCTCACGGATATAGCAAAAAAAAAAAGAAACACGTACAAAGAACAACTCATAAATCACAGGATACATTATCTTTTTATTTTCTTGTACAATATGTTAAATACAATGTAAGTTAAGGGCGATATTTTTTCTGAAGCAGTCTATCTTTTTTTCTGCCATTTTTTCCTTCTCCTTTTCTATGGTTAAAAAAAACTGCACCTGAAAATGAGCTAGGGATGCAGACCCCTTGCGCTTGTCTCATTCTGTTTTTGATTATCATGTCTCTGCCATAGCAGCACAATGTAATTCCAGACATGTCACAATTTAATCAGGAAATAAAGTACAATTACAGCTTTATTGATTTAACCTTTATTTATCCAAGTTATTCCCATTGAGATCAAATATCGCTTTGTGTGCAATGTCCAATTGAACTTTGCTCTATGCCCCTGGATTGAAAGATACATAATATATATTCTTTAACCCTGATATTGTTATCAGAATTCTGAACTCCATCCAGTCATTAATGTACCTTCTCCTCATTGATAAAAAAAAAAAAAAAAGAATAAAAATTCTTGTGTTTCCTGCGACAGGTTGATTTTCACATCCTGGAGGCAAACTCCGCTCTCCTGACATGGGACCTGCTGACCTCGGATATGGAACGACAACCTATGAGAACGCACACACACACACACACACACACACACACACACACACACACACACACACACACAACGCAAACAGACACACACAAACATGTCTGGGAGTAGTGTTTGACAGACAGGTATTTACAAAGTGACTGTAGTTTCCTTGTATGTGTTTGGTACCTGTCAGAGCCATGGCCAGTCGCAGTTCTTCTTTAAGTACTTCTAGAAGATCAGTTACTCCCTGTTCCCCCTGGATACACAACAATAAAAAATGATTTTCTGTAACCAGCTTAAGAGAGTTATTATGTTGAGTGCATTTGGTTAGACAAACGATTAACCTGAAATTCAGGTTAATTGCTGTAGTGCTTCACCTCGCAGGCAAGGCCCCAAAGCACAGGTCTGCCAATGAAGACAGCTTTTGCTCCAAGAGCTATAGCCTTCAGGACATCTGTCCCTCGCCTCACTCCTCCGTCCAGGTAGACATCACAACGGCCTTGTACTGCCGTCACCACTTCCTCCAACACGTCCAGCTATATACACAAACACACTAGCTTTAGTTTATGATATTGTAACATAAAGTACAATTTAAAGAGTTTTTTCTTATCCTAATCATATTGTCAATAAATACAGTGACAAAAAAAGTAAAACAAAAGTTCCCTGATACCTTGCTACATAAGGGCCATGTGCTTCCACTTAATGTATGTAGTTACTTCCTGAGACTCTGTTATCATAATGCTTCTGTAGGGTAGAGAGCAGAACCATGGCAACTTATAGTAATATACTTCGATATTGATTCAATAATACACTGAGAAATACAGAAATACCCCGATAATTCATAACAGTATACCTTCTGATATTTGTTAAATAAATATGTGTGCATTATTTCTGTTGATTTAGAACAAACTAACTCTAAAATGCATTTGATTGTTACATTATTCTTACGGGCTCCACAGAGTGCAGTAGTTAGCGCTGTTGCCTCACACAAGAAGTTTCCTGTTTTGAATCCCCGTCGGACAGGAACCTTACTGTATGGAGTTTGCATATTCTCCACATGCATGCATGCGGTTGATTGGTGACTCTAAATTGCATGTAGGAATTAATGGTTGGCTACTTGTCTATCTCTATCTTATAAAACATAAAAGTACAGGATGCTCTCATGTGCACATCTGTGCCTGAGCTAAATTCACAGCACAAAAGTGTTATAATTTTCCCCCAAGGATGTCAGATGAAGTCCTAAATAATTATTACACCATAAATACAAAATTTAATAAAAAAATAGTTTCAAAGATGTTGTAATAAAATGAAAAACAACAAATTCTTTAGAATTTAGTTTTTCAACAAATTCTTTAGAATTTTGTTTTTCTAGCTCTTGGTGGACAGAGGACTACTATAAAACAATGAAAATAACACACAATCAAATGAAATGTGTAAAAAATAAACAATTACTGTGTATATTCATGATTTGCTCAGTGAATACTGGGTGCACCAAGCTATCCATACATGTACAAAGCACAATGTTCACATTTTTAAGAGCTGCTTTGGAAAAAAAACACAGATCTACTGATACTAGAACAAGCTGAATATGATCAATCAAACTTTATTTGTATAGCGCCATTTCATAATATATGTTATCTCAAGACAAAAAAGCAGGTAAAAGACATTACTCTTTATCAAAGCCAAATCAGTTCTATCTTAATTATTTCTGTGCTAAGACCAGGCTGCACTGGCTTCTTATTGGCCCTTACATGCAGAGCCGGCCCTCCCTATACACAAATTAAGCGGCTGCTTAGGGTCCCGCCGCCACTAGGGGGCCCCCAATTAGACTGTGTCTGACCGTTCCTGACCTATCTGACATTACTTGCCACCTTCAAAACATCAGTAAAGCGGCAGGGCCTGACGGTGTGACACCAGCCACGCTTAGGAACTGTGCAGACCAGCTTACCCCCGTACTCACTTACATTTTTAAATGGTCTCTTACCACATCTACGGTATCTGCTTGTTTTAAATCAGCCATGATCATTCCAGTACCTAAGAAAAATAACATCACCTGCCTTAATGATTACAGGCCTGTTGCACTCACGTCTGTTGTCATGAAGGTGTTTGATCGCCTAGTCTGCAGGAACTTGATGCATATTACACTAGATCCTCACCAATTTGCCTACAGGGCAAATAGGGGAGTGGACGATGCAGTGTCACTATGCACACATTTTATTCTCCAACACCTTGAGGCCAAGTCCACATATGCCCATGTTCTGTTCCTTGATTTTAGCTCAGCTTTTAACACCATTATCCCTGTCAGGCTGTACAACTCTCTTCTGGCCATAGGTGTAAATGCTGTACTGTGTCAATGGATCCTGAACTTCCTGTCCTGTAGGGAACAATATGTTAAAATTCATAATCACGTGTCATCAACCAGTGTTCTTAACACTGTTATTGTTGGTTCTTTATACCAACAACTGTTTATTCCATTCAACATCAGTCAATCTGTTAAAATTTGCAGATGATACCACTGAAGTAGGTCTTATCTCTGATGGTGATGAATCTGTTTATCGGAGTGAAGTAGTACAGCGGGTGAGGTGGTGCGAGGACAACAACCTAATCCTCAATACATCTAAAACCAAAGAGCTTATAGTTGACCTTAGAAAGAAGGCAGCCCAACATCTCCCCCTCTCCATCAATGGACAGGTTGTTGAGAGGGTCTCCTCCTTCCACCAGTCCCTCTCATGGGACCTGAACATCAGTCTCATTGTAAGCAAAGCCCATCAGAGACTCTACTTCCTCCGTCAGCTGAGGAAATTTAGGGTTAGCCAGAAAGGTATGACTCATTTCTATCGAGCAGTCATAGAATGCGTGCTGACCTTCTCTATCCTGTCCTGGTACGGTAACATGACCAGCCAGGATAAACAATAGCTAGAGAAAGTAGTGCGCAGAGCCTCCAAGATCATTTGCTGCAGTCTGCCTACCATAGCCTCACACTATCACACCATAATCAACCCCCTGCATTTCTGTACAGTCTGTTACCATTATTATGGTATTATGTACTTATGGACTGCCCCCCCTGCAGTCCCTACACTAGGGACAATAATCACCATTTGGACTGTTCTTCTGCACTCTGGCTTGTGCCTCCTGCACCAAGCACTTTATGGACTAGTTACACAACCTGTTTACACATCCTTATGTGTAGGGTTATGTCTGTGCATTAATGTCATTGTGTGGTATATGTGAGCACACAAAGACAAATTCCTATCAACTGTGTTGCTGAAATGGCTAATAATAAACTTGAACTTGATTTAAAAGTCTATGTCTTCAATGGACATTTAAATTAATACAGTAAGAAAATAGTTCAATAATATGGAAATAAAGACAAGAGAAAGAAATAATAGAAGAGAAGAAAAAAAAGGGGGGGGGGGGTTAAGGGCAATCATTTGACAGTCAAAATCCAAATAAAATGGTTAAATCTAACCTTTTTATTCTGGTCTTCACTGGAAATATGTAAATAAAGATGATCAATACACATTGATTATCTACTGATATGAAATATTTTATATATTGTTTAGCTATATCCCCCAGACTTATTAAAACCTAAAGAAAACACTTAATAAAGCATCAATAAGATATCTATGAATGCAAAATGGATTTATGGTACAGATTTTAGTAACAAGTGTTATTATAAAAGATTAAAAATGACCCTTCACAAAATTAAATTAAAAGCTTTATAGACAGTATGTAAGGGTTAAACAAATCAATAAGTAAATTATGTAATTTAACCTTGTATTTGGGGCGGTCCATAGGGACTTGGGTTGGGGACTGGAGGGTCGCCGGTTCAAGTCCCAGTGAGAACCTTAATATGGAAGTTGGTCTAGTAGCTGGAGAGGTGCCAGGACACTTCCCGAGCACTGCTGAGGTGCCCTTGAGCAAGGCACCGAACTCCCAACTGCTCTGGTGCGCTCTCTGTATAGCAGTGTGTAGCAGCCCCTGCTGGTAAATGGACTTGAGCTTATATAGCGCTTTTCTTGTCTTCAGACTACTCAAAGTGCTTTTACACTGCATGTCACACCCACCCATTCACACATTGATGGTAGTGATCGCGATGTAGTATCATCCATCAGAAGTAAGTAATCCCATTCATACACTACCACCGAAGCAGCGGGAGCAATTCAGGGTTAAGTGTCTTGCCCAAGGACACATCGGACATGTTGCCTAGCTGGGGATCGAACCCTCAACCTTCCAGTTGAGAGGCGACGACTCTAGCAACTGAGCCTTAAGTAAATCTGACATCTCTCCACCAATGCATGTCCACAGGTCCTGTTTGTGCATGTGTGTGATTGAAGCATATCCATCAAATAACAGAGTGTAAACCCGAATTTCCCCCCAGGGATTAATAAAGAATGGCTGTGGACAATCATCGAAGGAGGCTGACACCAGAGATGATGTCAACACTGGTAAGTGAAAATATCCCATTGCCTTTCTTTTCATAATTTTGAGTGCAACCTGAAAATAGCAAGTTCTCCTCTTGCCAATGAAAAGTAAGAATTGTAATCACAATTTACTGTGTTGTTTTCTTGTATTTAAATATTATCTTATATAATTAATCCATTTATCTACTCTGCATGTAATGCATACTGTATTTATATACTATATTTTAATCACAACAGCTGGTGGTGACTCTACTGCTGCTTTGGCAGAGACTAGTCTGCAGCAGCATACAACAACGAATGATGTTGCTGTTAAGTTAACTGTATATTGTATACTATATATTGCCCATGCTAAATTAATAATATATATTTGTTTAACACAATTGACCTTATGTATGATGTAGGTATACTGATTAAGCTAATTCTAACACATTTTAAAAACTAAGAAAACAACCAATCACAATGATTTTGGTGTTTTTATTTCATGTCAGGCCCATCATCACTGTGTGAAACAATAGCCCCATTTCAACCGAAGGAACTATCCCCCAGAACTATGGTCTCTTTGAGGAACTACGTGCGTTTCCACCAGATCTACCAGGGTAGAAATGTTGTTCTTGTGTAGAAATCTACCCCTAAAAAAGACCCTACTAGGGGTTATGTACTTTCTAAGGGCGCTGACACACCAAGGAGACCGTCGGCAGTCGGCCTGTCGGTGAGCGGTCATCGCCCGTAGTTTTTGCGGTGTGTCCAGCTCCGTCGCTACCAGTCGGCCCCAGTTGGCCTATTTTGGCCAACTCTACATGTTGAATCGGAGGAGCCGTCGCCGGCACGGTTGGGGGTAGGAATCTCTCTGATTGGCTGTTCAGCGAAACAGAGAGATTCGAAACAGGAGAGCCAGTGCACTTCCTCGACCTTTTCTGGTTTCCCCTTTTTGGAATGATGATTACAGACTACCGCCACCTGCTGGCATGGAGAGTTATTGCCTGTTTTTACCCTACCTTTATTTTAATCACTGAATCACTTTTCAGACTATGTATGACTTAAAGAACAAATTAACTAAAAATAAATAGAAAAGCAAACAACAGAAGAATAAGAAGAGTCAGAGGTTTATTCTTACTTTGTTGACCTTTAATCTTTTTCAGAAATCCAATTTCAAAATGATCCCTACAAAGATCTTGTGTATTCACAATAAAAAAAACACTTGTTCAAAACAATGTTAAAATCACGAAATATGCCTTTCCCCCAATATTAACTTGAAGACATTCAATATAGGGGTTAATATAATTTATCTTCCTAAAAGGTGTTTCTTAGGGAGTTTGGTGAAATGAGGGGAGTTAGGTATCTGTTAATTCTTCTAACATTTTATCAGAGTCCTTTTTCCCCTTTTAATGACACACTAAACACAGCACTCGTCTCCTTTGCATTGTTGATCAATGAAACCATTTGCAAAGCAGTACAGCCTGATTTGCATTAAATTCCCGGAATTCAGGCTTCGTGGAAACGAAGACAACTATGGGCCACAGGAAACTTTTACTTCCTTGAAGAGAAGTTCCTGAACCATTTAGTTCTGGGAACTTTTAGTCGAAACGGGGCTATTATAATTATCCTCACCTGTGGCTGGTTCCAGTGATACAGTTGGTAAGTTTTGTTTGTTGCCACAGTGTTTTAATCTCTGTTGTAAAATCTTTTATTTTGTAGCTTAAAATGTTTCAACAAATTTTACCACACAGCTCCAACTGCAACTGCTGATACGAGCCAACCCACCTCTATTACTGCTAACTCTGCTCCTCCACCACCAATTGATCCCGCTCAGTGGCCAACAAGTCTCTCTGACAAACTAAGTTGTGACTTATTTAAGAGAGGTCCTACAAAGGTGGACAGAGACTTTGAATTCCCCAAATCCCATTCAAACAGAAGCTTTCACTACCGTCACATGTTCAGAAATCTTGCCAATGGTGAGAAAGTTACACGTAACATATTCAAAGCAGAGTGATGCAGTCTACTGATTTTGCTGCAAGTTGTATTAAAAAAAGTCATCAAAGCTTGCCACAGAGGGTCAGAATGACTGGGTCAATATCAGTGCAATATTAAAGTCTCATGTAACCAGCCCTGATCACGTTAAACATTTGATAGCATGGAAGGATTTAGAGCATCAATTTAAAGCAGGAAAAACAATTGACCACACAGTGATAGCTCTCTTGAAATCATCATCTTCACATTGTCATAAAATATCAGCACCCTGAAAAGATACTGCAAGAAACTGTGGCTTTTCCGAAGAAAGAACCACACTGACTTGGAGGAAGTTGTGTCTGCATAGGAAAATACTTTAAGAGTTCTACTTTCATCATTTTGCGCAGGCTGGTCTCGAACTTGTTAAATTACGAGATTATTCTTGTTAATTTACTACTTTAATCTTGAAATTAAAAAAAATTAAAAATGTAACATTGCCATAATCCTCCGTTGTACGAAAGAGTCTGAGTTCCTCAAAGTCAAGAAGCTAATAGTCCGTTTCCACCAAGCAGAACACACCACGTTTGAATATCCTGTGGTTTTTCAAAGAGTAATTTCAAGGCTGTTTTTGTTTATTGCAACTATTGTCAGCATGTAGTGCTGCCCCATGGACATTATCAGACATGCAGACCTTCCTAGGAATCATTGATTTTTGTCTACTGTGTCACGTTCTTCTTTGTTAAATTTATTGGCTGTCTACACAATGTAGTGGCGCTGTGGTTTTGTGACGTGTAAGCGTACGGTTGGCTGTGGAAACACAAGCAAAATCAGGATTTACTGTACCAAACCATACCAAACTGTACTGAATAAAATCGGACCGCTTGGGGGAAACGGGGTTTAAGATTTGGAGAACACCTGGCTACAACATGCACTAGATTTTTGCCAAGGATTGAAGAAGCTTGCAAGCAGGGGGAGAAGTATTTTTGTTCAAGCAAGAGCAAACATTAATGGAAAAGAGTATGAGAGGTGATGAAAATTAACAGAAAAACTACTTGGACAACAACAAACAAAGACCAATCCAAGAGATGTTTAGAAACTAAACAATTATAGATGACAGTCTGGGTTTGAAGGCATATCAATAATTATATAAGACTAATACTTTAAAAGAGCAATAACAACTTTAAATACTGACTGTAATAGCTCAGTCAAACTTCTATGGGGAACAACTCATAGGTTCAACATCTCCTGACGTATTAAACAGGGAGATCCGATTGCTCCATTTTTGTTTCTCCTAGTTATGCAGACACTGGCCTTACGTATATGTAATGATCCATTTCAAGGTACTACAAATTAATAACAGTTTCAATTTGTTCTCAAAGGTATGGAAGAATTAGGGCTAACTCTAAACATAAAAAATGCAGCATTTTCCCACTAATACAACAAATACAATGAAGGAGGACTAAATGTACTTGATTTCCATACATATAATATAATTTCCAAGTTGAACTGGATTCAACACTATATTAAGCTCAAAGAATCTAACCTAATCTTGTCTCTAACAAAGTTAGTGGCATAGAATTTCTTCTTTAGTGTGATTTTGATGTAAATTTTACATGCAGGCTCTTTTCCATTGGCTTCTAGTTTAAAAACACAATTTTCTCCCCTGCAAACATTTAATAATGAATAATATAAATTATAAATATAAAAACAAGTCACTTTTTTTTTTTTACAACAAATGGTTCAGAATCAATATTTTCTTTATTCCTCAATTGATTAATGAGAAAGGTCACTTACTCATATATACTGAGTTCTTACAGACATTTGGTATTCCAATACCTGTAAGATAATGCTGTATAGTTTCTTTATGCAGTTCCTGCAGTTAAGACTGCTCTATGGTAGCAATTTGTCAAGCGAACAGGCAATACTTAAGAATTAATCAGGTAATCTGAGCCTGACTAACTCAGCCCAAAGGCATCAATCAAAAGTGCCTCACTCACCTCCTTCTACTCTCTGACCGAGAACAAAGTCTTTAAGCTTATGCTAGATCCTTGGCCCACCACCTGTCCTCTAGACCCAATACCATTAAGCCTCCTGCAGACCAATTCCTCTCCACTTAATGCTGCAATAATGCATATCATCAACTCCTCTCTGTTAACGGGTGTGTTACCCACTGCATTCAAGCAAGCTCGAGTCATCTCTTTGCTCAAAAAACCCACTCTCAACCTAGCCCAGGTTGAAAACTACAGACCGGTTTCACTTCTGCCTTTTCATTCTTTAATCAAGTCTCTGAGTTTCTTTCCACACATGATCTGTTAGACCCAAATCATTCAGGCTTTAAGGGGGCCACTCTACTGAGACTGCATTACTGTCAGTAACAGAATCGCTACGACTGGCTAGAGGTATGGGTCAGTCCCCAGTTCTATTGCTGCTAGACCTGTCTGCTGCATTTTACACAGTTAACAATGAAATCCTCCTATCCACGCTCTCTGAATTTGGCATCTCAGGATCTGCACTCTGCTGGTTATTGTCCTACCTCTCATGGAGCTCTTTTTCTCTTCATGGAGTGACTTGGAAGGGAGAAGTGTCTAAAGGGCAGGTTTTATTTTCAGGGATGCCCCAAGGTTCAGTGCTCGGTCCCTTTCTGTTCTCCATATACTGTACATCACCTCACTTGCAATAATCCTCTCTCATGGCTTCTCATACCATACTATGCTGACGATACCCAGCTCTTCACGTCATTCCCGCCAGACGATGTTATAGTCTCAGCAATAATCTTGTCATGCCTTGCTGATATCTCTAAATAGATGCATGAACGCCACCTTCAACCTCAACCAAAGACTAAGCTCCTTGTCATCCCAGCCAGTCCCTATATGCAACCACAGATCAATATCCAGTTTGGTGCAACCGAAGTCTGCCAAAGAGATATCATGCATTGACTATTGCAACTCCATACTGGCAGGTCCTCCTACATGCAATATCAAACCCCTGCAGATGATCTTAAACGCAACAGCACGACTGGTCTTCGAAGAGCACGTCACTCCGCTGTTCATCTCTCTACACTGGCTCCAAGTTACTGCTCCCATTAAATTTAAGCTTACAAAAAGTGACAAAAACGGCTCCTCCTTACATAAACTATCATCCAGGTCTACACTCCCTCCTGCCAATGACGCTCTGCCAATGAAAGGCTTCTGATCAAGGCTCCACAACAGGGTCTAAAGTATCTAAATATTATCTTGACCTCTGTCTCCCCCCGGTGGTGGAACGGACTTCCAAACTCCAATCGATCTGCAGAGATCGATCTTACACCTTAAAGAAAAAGCTAAAGACCCAGCTCTTTCATGAACACCTACGCACTTGATGATGAGAATGATTATTATGATGACTATGGGTTTGTTTGATAATGACGATTTTAGGATGGTTTTTATGCTGATTAGAACTCTCAAAAACAGCTGTCAATGCTTTGCCTCTGTGCATTGCCTGTCAGCACCTGTGTCCAATCAGACTTAAAGCTGATTGTTTGCACTTACTGACATATTTTGTTTTGTTAAGTTAGTCATTTGTAATTTGTAAAAAGTGGAGAGAAGAGCATACTAGTCAACAAGAAACATGATGCAGCCATGTAATTACACAGAGATCGTAGCGGTCACATGGTTATTTACTAAAATAAATATAAAGAATATTTTTGCTCAACGATGACCCAGGAAAGACATTAAGCACACGGCATCCAGAAAGACAAGAACGTTGGCTGTAAAAAAGGCAAAGTTGAATTTTAAAGGTTAACCAAGGTGATAAGTGAGCATAGAAGATATTTTTAGACTTTCTGTATAATTTGAAAAATAATGTGTGTGCTCGTACATACTGTATGTTCCCTCCTCATTGAGTAAGTATTTCATCTTACAAAATTGTGTTTATGAAGAACAGAGAGCACACATATGTTAATACTTTGTCATCTGAGGAGGGCCTTAAGACTGCACCTTTCTGATATAAAAAAGTTGCTTCTTCTTTTATTCGGACTGAGAAAGTGTGAGCTGGCACACAGAGCTGCCCATCATGTCAAAATATCCGCTCAGCTTTTGCATATTAAATAAAAATTAATTATTTATTAAATCCATATTACTTTTTAGTTCATTCAATGTTCTGTCTAGTTCTGCTTGATATTTATACATAACAAAAGTTAGGTCAGCCCAAAAGCTTATGCGGGCCACGTTGAAACCCAAGCATGGGTAAGGAAGTCAGACACCAAGGTTGAAAAACTCACTTACTCTATAATGATTTTCCTGCTTTCTTTAGATTGTTTTTACATTTCTTTTAACAAAAACCTGTTTTTTAATTACTGAGACAAGTGTACAGCTACAGTATATAAAGAGCAACATTAAGATTTGTTCAAACGCCACAATTACATTTTTTGTAAGCCTATAATAGGATTTTAGATATTATTGCAGTACATAAAAGTGAAGAGCATTTTTCAGTCGGGAAAAAATAAATTAAACAAGCACACAAATCACAAAAACACACAGACCGTGGCAGGTACTCCATCCAGTTGTCGAGCGCCATGATTAGATACCAGGATGCCATCAACCCCATATTTTAGTGCCTGGACCGCATCTTCACCTGACCATAGAATAACAGACAGACATTGCTAGATAAAATCACTGAACCAGACATGCAGAAATGCCAGGTTGTGGTGCAAATGCATTCCTCAAAGGTTAAACACAAGTTGTTTCATTCATTTAAATTTATTCAGAGACAATATATAAGTATTAAATACCAACCACTTTTAACTCTATATAAATTACTTCAATAAACATCTAGGCTCTTTATGCCAACTTTATTTGGTCGGGAATTGGGGCAATGTAGGCATTAGACAGGCCCCAAACAGACTTTTTCCAGTGTGTGCCAACACACAAAACATGATTCTACCTTTGATCCTGCCAGTCAATTAGGGCATTCTAACTTGTTTAAATTATCTCCTTTTGCAGGGGAATCTCGTTGTGCTCCCACCCAGTAAAATTACCTTAGATCAAGGTGAGCAACTGGGGACACATGAGGCCCCCCTCCTCAAACATTCTGGCCCACAAGTCTTATTCAAATATCAATAAATTGCTAACGTGAAGAAAACATCAGAACATTTCCCATTAAGGATTTAAACCTGATTTGCTAATACAACACCATGCACCAAGACCAAACGGATTACAACATGAAAAATATAAATATTTCTACAATAATGTTTCATTACTGTTATATGTTTTGTTCTTTGAAAGAAATTAATAGATACAACTTATTGTAATTGTTTCTGTAAAACTATGTTGGGGTGGCAGTGGTTAAGTGGTAGAGATGGTTGTCTCTCAACTGGAAGGTTGGGGTTTCAATCCCCAGCTCCTGCAGCCACATGTCTGATGTGTCCTTGGGCAAGACACTTGAACCTGATTTGCTCCTGCTGCAGTGTGTGAATGTGTATGACTGTATAAGTAAATACTGATGGACACGTAAATGGACTTGAGCTTGCAAAGCGCTTTTCTAGTTTTCTGATTTTTCAATTGCTTTTACCTCACAGGTCACACCTAGCATTTTACACCCGTTCACACACTGATGGTGGTAGCTGCTTTGTAAGGTGACCATCAGAATGAACTAATTCCATTCAGACACATTCATACTCCACCAATGAAGCAGCAGGAGCTGGGGATCGAACCCCCAACCTTCCTGTAGAGAGATGACCAACTCCACCAACTGAGCCACAGCAGCCTGGGTAGGTGTTACCTGCTGTGTAAAAAGTGCCTTAAATTGAGACTAGAAATGTGCTATACAAACTCAAGCCTGTTAACCATTTATGGTATTAGCAAAACTAAATGCATTTAAAAACATGTAGATGTAAATAAGATATTCTTAAAAAAACGCATTGAAAAAGTAGCTTAGATTGGCTTCAATTCTGTATTTAGCTAATTACTATTTCCATTTGGTAGTATAAATATGATATTTATTTATTCAATTTCTCAATTCAATTAAAAGTAATTAAATACAAGTTGTAACAATTTGTCCTTTTAGCAGTGAGAATAGAGTTAATGTGGCCCTCTTGGTAACCAAAGTTGCCCATGCCTAACTTAGATGTTTTTATGAGATGTTTATATGAGGTTGCCGCACAAAAAACACCAACCAGAGTATACATTTTTAGACGCTTCAAATCCATTATCCATTATTATTCCTCAATAACTTTGAGCATGGATACAAATAAAGTCAAAGAGAGTTTAGAAAACACAAAAATCCTATTCTGTTTTGTAATTAATGGGTTTCCAGTTAGTTTATCAATAAAATAGAGCTTTAACTTTTCTTTTTTAATATAACCTAAAAGTGTATGTGTGTTCTCTGTAATAACAAACAACTGCACTTTTTATTTGGGGTGAGGAAAAGGGGAGTGTAGGTGTGTGTGCTTGTGTGCATTTAACGATACCATTCAGAACTCCTTTCACAATCACAGGCAGATGTGTTTGCTTCTTTAGCCAGGTGATGTCATCCCAACAGAGAGTTGGATCGATTGATTTTGCAACATAAACAGCCAAACCACTGTCTTTGCCGTAGTTCCCCTCAGAGAAAGCCAGTGACGCTGTTGAGAAGTTGGACATGCTGGAATCACACCACACACCCACACCCACACCAGCCCACCAAACCCCCCATCCCCCACACAGAGAGAGAGAGAGAGTTAAGAGTTGTGATGGAATTTGGCAATTAATTATATATTAAATCTGTTGTGTTTGGTTCCTACCTCAGATGTGGGGGCAATTTAAAGTGGTTGCGCATATCGTCCCATCTTCTCCCAAGATATGGTGTATCCACGGTAACAAAGATAGCCTTGTATCCTGCTGCCTCTGCCCGGCGAACCAATGAAAGTGTCAGCTCTCTGTCTTTATAGATGTAAAGCTGCAGCCACAGAACACAGCCACCATCCTGGGAGTCAGTCACTGCTGACATCACTTCTTCTATAGTGGAAGTGGCCCAGGAGCTCAGCATCATCCCTGTTCCCAATGTGTGGCATGCTTAAAAACAAATATTAATGGTGGTCAAAGTCACAGCAGTTGAAGAGGACTCATTTAAGAACAAAGTCTACCAAGAACCTTGTAAAATTTTAGACATGCTTCTCCAGTGAGCCCTATGATATTTTAAAAAAACCAAAAACGGCTAACTTCCTTCTGATTTATGTCATTCTTCATTCTTTTTATGTCATTGTCATGTCAAATCTTTATAGCCTCTGGAAACCTAAATCAACAATAACGTTAAATTGTGTTATTTATGATCTTATGTACATTAAATCAACTCTCTTAATGTATTATAAATGACCTTCAAACCATTTTTTTTGTCTTTTAGGTTTTTGAGAATGTTAAGTGGGCGGGGTTAGCTCTGAGATGTTTTATGCATCACATTTGAAACCAATAATATTAATACATGCATGTCCTGCCCAATTAAGTGCAACAAAACTATTCTGCTAAATCTGCCTTCATGAGTCTGAGACAACTCTTCACTGTGTCGCACTTTGCCAGTAGCTAGCTAACTACGTACTTTATCTATCTATCTGTCTATCTATCTATCTATCTATCTATCTATCTATCTATCTATCTATCTATCTATAGATGCTGAGCTGTCAATTTTAATCCAATCCAGCAAAAAGTGTAATCACGTGTAATCCCTTGTAGCCTTAATGGCCTCTTATAGCAGCACTATTCTCCTCTCCTTCATCCTTACAAACCTTTAAGTCACCTTATTCTTATTAATGGCAATATCCCTCTCTATAGTCCAAAATGCTGCAGCTCGTGTACTGACAAGAACTATATAGGAAAAGGGACCACATTACTCTTGTATTGGCTCCTCTACACTTGCTCCCTATAAAATCTACAAAATCTAGAATATAATTTAAAATCTTTCTTCTTCTACTAAACAAAGCTCTTAATAGGTGGAGGGAACATACGGTTCTTACTGTAATGCAATGTATTTAACATAACAAAAGAACGACAGCAAACATTAGCAATAAGAACTCATATCATCATCAAGGTTTGTCTCTGCTTCATATGTTACAATAAACTGGAACTTCACAAAGTAATTTTATTTTGGACATTTCTTATTTTTCCCCCTCAAGAACTTTCCATACACCTATGCAAATGACAAAAAGCAAGATTAGAAATTTGGACACTAGATAGTCACTACAGGCATCTTATTTTAAGAGCTAATAGTGTCGTATTACCCTTCGAGAACATTACGCTCCTAGAATGCAGGCCTGCTCGTGGTACCTACAGTCTCTAAATGTACTATGGGAGGTAGAGCCTTCAGTTATCAGGCCCCTCTCCTTTGGAATTATCTACCGGCCAGGATCCGGGAGGCAGACCCACTCTGTACTTTTAAGAATAGACTTAAAACTTTCCTTTTTGGTAAATCTTATAGTTAGGGCTGCTGCAGGTGTAGTTATGCTGCTATAGGCTTAGACTACCGGGGGAACTGGCACCTTCAGCTCTTATCTCGCCCTCTTTCTGTCACTCTGTGCATTCACATCATATTACTGCATGTCGCTCCCGTAAATCTCAGTTACTAACCACATCTTTTCCTGGGAAAACCCGAGTTCTCTCAAGCCGTTTTCACATATGTACTCCGGATACTATCTCGATAATTACAGCAGGACTGCTACTGAGATTCTCCCGACCTAGCCATTCAGATATGCGCCTCACAGCCGAAGACTATCCCTGTCAAGAGGGGAGGGGGGTCGGGGGATTTCCTGAGGTAAGACGTGATGTAAAAAAACACGGAGGTAGCAGCTGAAGCAACAGAGTCCGCTACACGACGTTATAATGAGAATATTTGCCTTTATATCAATGCTATGTGTAATCCAATGGAATGGCAACGTCAACAAAGGAGCGGAAAACATAATGCAGCCGTTAAATTATGTGCATGGAGATCGTAGTGGTCATGTGCAGACACTTTATGCACCGTTCGGCAGTCACTGTATATAAACGTCACTGGGGTCCCATTGGCTCGAGATGAATTCTCCGGAGTATATGCTGCCGTGTTCTCACATCAGCTCACTCGGACTTTCTGCAGAAAAAATACTAGGGGTCTGGCCGGAGAAAATTTGGCTGTTTGCGTTCACATATAGCCTAAAGCCCCTCCGGGTAGACTAATCTGCTGCCTTTTTCAGGAGATTTCCGTATGTGTGAAAAGGGTTTAAGGTTCCTTAGGATCGTTGGTAGATCCATCCTCCTGTATCTTATCCCATCTCCCCCTATTTCATTTGCAAGTGCGACACAGTTTTGGTAGATGGCTGTTTGTCATGAGCCTAGAATTGCCCCAGATATCTGCCTCTTAAAAGGAAGTTTTTTCTTGCCAATGTAACTTCTGCTAAAATGTTGCTAAAGTGCTACACTCATGGATTAATGCTTGGTCTTTGTAATATAAAAATGAGTATGGTCTTTTTACCTGCTCTTTTGTAATATTAAAAAACTAAAAGTAAGGTCTTTTACCTGCTATTTGTAAAGTGTCTCGAGATAACACTTGTTATGAATTGGCGCTATACAAATAAAGATTGATTGATTGATTATCGATGACCACAGGGTCATTATGGTTTCCCTTGCATGCTGGCACACTTGCATGTGGCTACTGAAAATAACCCTTCAAGATATCAACCATACCGTGTCTGACCAATATGAGCCATAGTCTTTGAGATGGAAAAATAATTCGCTCTGGTCAATGTATTCTGTCATCAACAGACAGCTCTGGCCCACCTTTTCTTTTCTCTGCCTTTTCTTCCTAGGCAGCTAGCATCACTGGTAAGATCCAGACAATAATCTCTATCTCTATTTTCTAAGGTGGGTACCAATAAGCTCATCCATTTTCTGCCTTTCGCCACTTTTTCATCTTTTGGTTTTTATGGTGGTTGGCATCCATAAGCATTGCATTATTGCCATCTTCTGGATCTTGTGATCGAAAAGTGCAATATCTTTACATAGGGCACCAAATTGTTCTCTCCTCATGTCCGTATCGATTTTTATAACTCAGACACATCTGATTTGCACAAGTCCTTCCCTCAGCGTGAGATCAAGAAGAGAAGCAAGATACACAACAACAATGCTCTCCAGAGGTCTGCATTTTCAGGGCTTTGTCTCTCTGCTGCTTAGTCAGACAATAACAATGTAATAACAATTCCACCTCTCGTTATTGTTAGTTTTTGACCAACAAATTTATCAAAGATGTGTGGATCCTTCAATCTTTCTTTTTGCTTTTTTGCTCTTGCATCCTCATTTTAAATTTAGCTTAGACACAAATTCCACAATTCCATCCTGCCTCCTGCTACACAATTAAACAGGTAAAATAAGGTAGAATCATACCCACTGTCAAATACCAGGATTATTTCAAACCAATTTAAGGAGCGAAACATAACAAATTATCAACAGAAGTAAACACTGTACACATTATGGTTTCCACAGAAAATGTCGCGGATGCATTACGGATTACACTTAGACTTGAACATCACTGTGGAAACATCGGTCTAATGTAATTAAGCAAATGTCCTTATTGGCTTTCATTTTGATGATGACAGTGAATAACACTATTTTGAAATGTTTTTTTTGTTTTGTTAAGTCAGTCTTTTTGATTAGACATAGCAGCTGATTGCGAAATATTATCCCTAATGTCATTGAATATTGATATTTCAAGATGCAAATAATTGGCCCCAGAGTCATGACACCACTGCACTCAGCTCAAGTTACATTTTGTATTACTATTCACATACTGTGTGATTTTGAGAGAGTTTACCTCTTGCTGTAGCTACTTCCCCCTCAGGATGAGCCATCCTCTGCATTGCTGTGGCAGCAACACAGATAGGCATGCTGAGCTTCTGGCCCAATAGAGAGACAGACAGATCCACTGTGGACACGTCCCTCAGTACCCGCGGGACAAGATGCCACCTGAACTCACACACACACATGCACACATATATTCATTAGCTCTTTCTGAAACATTAGCAAAACTAAACAAACCCCTTAATGTTATTAGCATTTCCACCTCCGTAATGTCACTATGCGTACTAGCAACAGGTGTACACTAGCCTAGCATGCTAGTGTACAGCTTAACATCTCTATTTCCACACATAACTGCAAAATTACTGAACTTTAAACATAATGCTTTAATGACAGAGATTTACAACACTCTTAACTATTTTACTTGTCTCCATGCCTGTGGTTTTAAGGACATAACCCCAATTGTATGTGAACAAAAGTCAATAAAGTTAAGCTTGTGTTCAGCTAAGCTTCAGGATTTATTCTGCAACACTTGCCTCTTTTGCCTATTATTGATGCTTTTCATATACCATAACAATACATGGCGAGATAGTTTACGCACAAAAATGTACAAGATAGAGTTTATAGATAGAACTTTACGATACTTTCGTGTGATAATAATGGATCTAAAGTGGGAACACTGCTTATAAAGATTAATAAATCCTTTATTATGCACTTATTAACAGTTAATAAAGCTCCTTTGCAGCTACTGGATCTAAAGTGGGAACACTGCTTATAAAGGTTAATAAATCCTTTATTATGCACTTATTAACAGTTAATAAAGCTCCTTTGCAGCTACTGTATCTAAAGTGGGAACACTGCTTATAAAGGTTAATAAATCCTTTGTTATGCACTTATTAACAGTTAATAAAGCTCCTTGCAGCTACTGTATCTAAAGTGGGAACACTGCTTATAAAGGTTAATAAATCCTTTGTTATGCACTTATTAACAGTTAATAAAGCTCCTTTGCAGCTACTGTATCTAAAGTGGGAAAACTGCTTTTAAAGGTTAATAAATCCTTTATTATGCACTTATTAACAGTTAATAAAGCTCCTTTGCAGCTACTGTATCTAAAGTGGGAACACTGCTTATAAAGGTTAATAAATCCTTTGTTATGCACTTATTAACAGTTAATAAAGCTCCTTGCAGCTACTGTATCTAAAGTGGGAACACTGCTTATAAAGGTTAATAAATCCTTTGTTATGCACTTATTAACAGTTGTAATGCCTAAACAAAAACATAAACTGCACATTAGTTGACAGATACATTATAAGCATAAAAAGTGGCTGTGCAATGTTGTTAAAAACAAACCAGGATAAAGTGATCTTCAGATTTAAAGAGCATTAAGTGCTTAAAGTGCTGGATTATTGCTAATTTGCCCTAGAGCCAGTAACTAGAAAGTGCTGGTATGATTGCACATAGCCCTATTGCACTGAGTTTGCATATACAGATATGTGTATGCACATACTTTTGCACAGGGGTTAATATACATAGATCAGGGGTCAGATCATTTTCTGAATTCTGAATTTAAAAACCAATAACAAATGTATGAGGGAAATAATTCAGAGGGACACCTGTAGTAAACCTGCATCTATATTTGAAAAAAAGAATATGTACACTAAAGGAAAACTTGGTTATTAATCAAGAACTATTTTGTCAATTAAGGTGTGGGAAGTGTCTTTAAGGATTTGTGTTATCCAGCTAATTCAATTCTTGTTAAATATAGGCTTAACATTAAACCTCTTTGCACTTTCTGTCACATTGCAGATGAAATGATAACTCACCTTTTCTGGGACTGCTCTTTAAGTAACACTTTCTGGACTGATCTAATTCTTTTTTTGAATCAAAAACTAAGAGTTCAACTAGGATTCAAAATAGAATATGTATTTTTCGGTCGTTTTGATGATGAAATACCTCCCCCCAAAAAGTATGTTACATATATTATTATTTTACTAGTAAAATTCCTTAAACACACAAGCTATTTTTTAAACAAAAGCCCAGCCTTGTTGTCTTGATATCCTACTTAAAATCTTACCTGGATGTCTCCATTAAATTATTGCATAAATTCTTAAGCCCTTAAAACCCAAGCTTTTTGTGATGCACTTATCTTTTACTTCATTGTATTTTCATTTCTGTTTTTGCTGTATTGGTAACTCGAGCTAACCTCGTTCCTGTCATTGAAACATGTTGTAAATAAAGTTTATTTAATTTAAATTAATTATTTTAGGAAAATAAAAAGAAGAAACTGCTACTGAAAGCTGCTGCACTGTTGCTGTATTTGCTGCTGTGATAAAAACATCATGTAAATTATTGCCTACTTGTCTAAGCTACATTGTCGGTAAACATATTCTCTTTGTCAGAGGCCCATTTTCAGAAAGCAGGTTAAGTGCAAATTCTGAGTCTGTTAACCCTGAAATGACGGAAACTCTTGGTTTTCCATTTCAGAAAGGGAAGTCACCTGAGAAAGAGGGGTTACTCAAGCCCATTCCAGGCATACAGTATGTCTAATCCATAAACTGTAAATATAAATCACGCTACTGTCATGCAGTTTCCTTACCTCCTCTCTATGAAACCCTCAAGTTCAGCTTTTATATTATCAAGCTACTGTGACCAATGAAAGTTACTATTATGCTCATCTACTAAACTAATAGGCTATCTTTTTTAAATGATTTAAGGCAGTACGATTCATGCTAGAATGCATAAACTGAATATTAATAAAGGCCTAATGTAGGCCTATAGCTTTTTAATGAAGGAAGATATCCTTTCTGATTGGCTAATATAGTCTACAAAAGGTACAACTCAAGCATTTTGTAATAACCACCACAATTTGTAAAAAATAGGCTATTAGGATATGATAGGATAGGATAGTACTTTATTGATCCCCAGAGGAAAATTCAGGCGTTGCAGCAGCACAGACAAGTAAGCTCACACTATTACAAAATATACAAATATAGGGAAATTTAATAGGCTACATATTGCGATCAGGACGATTATTACAGAGTGCGACAGATTGTTCCAAAATGTGGGAGTTATTATAATGAAGTGAAAATGTATTACATTACAAGTTATTAGGCTGCATACAGCGGTGTTATATATACTCTAGCGGCCATAGAAAATGTAAAGGTGCCGACAAAATGTCAGCACAATTTTAGTTACTTTGCCACAGGAACCTGCTCTGTCTGCAGTGACATTTGGAGTATAGGTCTAAATGTATGCTGTTTTGGGGTTAATTTAATTTGGCTTCTTGCTACAAAACTGTCCTCAAGAGTTAAGAGATAGCCTACGCATATGTGGTGTGGCCTACCTGTTAAAAGCAGCTTCATTGTCAGCCAGGGTATGTTGCTCATCCGCTCCTGAGCGGTAGTAATCATACACAGCTTTAGGCAGAATTTTCCTGGCTTCTTTCTCAAAATCTGACACACACACTCGCTGCATCGACATTGTGTTCATCTAAACACAAAAACACTTTGGCAGACCACTGTGTGTTGCTCACTGACAGAGATAAGAGATGATGTAATCATTAACCTGCTGAATGTGCCTTGGTTAAACATTTCTCTTCTCGTTTTTTTAAGCTCTGTTCGATTAACACATTTCTAAACTATATTATGCCAGAATAAACAGAGGATTGTTGGCATTGCAGTATGACTCTTGATCACCTCATCCTTAACATTATCTCTATTTTTTTGTAGATTTTTACGGATTTCTGACATAAAAGTGGCTGTGGACTTTGCACCTTAAAGGGGTGTTGTGAATTTGCTGATGTATTCATTAAAGAAAGTAGGCCAATTTAACAGCTGTCCACACACACTTTAATGTTAGTTTGCAATGTCTTAATTGTGAAGAGTCCATGTCAGTAAAAGTTGAGAAACAAATCAAAGTTGAGAAGGAGCATCAAGGGTCATTTAAACTTCACCTTTTTTCTGTTAACAAGTCCCATCTAGCTTATGTGATCAGGGGCGCCGCCAAGACCTCAGGGCCCCATGAAAAGATATCACAATGGGCCCCACCATCACAGACCAAACTAACCCCACCTCCATCACACAAATGACCCAATCAAACTTTAAACAATATTCTGAACATGGGATATAAAGTGTGACCGGCAATTTTTCTCTCTAATGGGCCCTGACCTGTGCCTCTTTGCCAGTCTTTTAATCCTTGTGACAACGTTGAGGGATGTATTCCAGTCAGAAAAACGTGAGAACCTTGCAAGAAAGCTGTGTATTTCAAGAGCATTTGTCTTCTGGGGAATCTTTAATCTTGACAATTTCCTGTTGCCATAAAAACTTAGGCCCAGTGAGCCAGTTTGAGGTAATCAAGTCTGCCACCTTGAAACCCCTAGCAGCACGGCCAGCTGGACTTAGATCTGTTTCGATGTAGAACCATTGTCTTGGATTTGTTGAGTCTCTTGTTTTCTGGATGAGATTAGCAACAAACACATGAAAGCGCCAAGTTTCATTTTTAATGTACTCAAGCACCACCGTCTGGTTTTCTGTCCAGAAAAACTCTTCATCTTTCCTCAGTTCAAGCTCTGTTCTGAGGAAGTACTTACTCCAGCAGAAACTGCGGCTGCAGTGAGCTCAAGGCGTGGGATGGTGACACTATTTGTGGGGGGCCATTCGGACCATACCCATTACCAGTGCACATTGTATTTGTTTATCAGCAACAATCCTGATATATGAACATTGTTCATACCCACTGCTGCTAGCATCTGAAAAATGATGCAGCTAAATTGTTTGGATTGTGCCGAGGTTCTCAGGAATGAGACATCTTGGTATTTGAATTTTTGAAGATTTTACAGGTCACAGAGCCATTTGGTCTTGAGTGCAGGGGGAACAGGCTCATCCCATCCAACAACACGCTTGCACATTTCTTGCTCAACTTGTTTTCCATAGAAGATGTAGGGAGAGAGAAATCCTAATGGATCATACACACTTGCAACTGTTGCTAGGATTCCTCGTTGTGTGGCTGGCATTTCTTTGAGGATGACACTGAATGAGACATGAGACATCAGCCTCTACATTCCACTTTACTCCAAGTACACTCTGCATTGGAACCTCATTGTAGTTCAGATTTACATCTTTCCTGTCACTTGATTGTTCTGTCTCTGGAATCGCATCCAGGACCTCTCTGTTGTTGCACACTAATTGGTGTAAGCGCAGCTTTCCTTTGACACAGATTTCTTGTGCTTCATTGACCAGCTGTTTTGCACTGTCAACTGAATCAAAGCTGATGAGCTCATCATCTACATAGAAACTTTTGAGAATGAAGCTGGCTGAGAAAGAAGATAGGGTGATCATTTAAAAAAATTACCTGAAGAAGACCTCTGGTCGAGACGTAGTGATCAATAAAACCCCCTTTTTTGCAGCAATTTATCAAGTGTGCGGGGCTATCTTCTTTCTCAGTTTTGCTATTTTTGCACTGCCCTGCACCAACGTGATGTGCATCTAACTACTTCTTTTTCTAATGAAGCTGGCTGCACAAGGGTAGTGTAGATCATTCCCTTAATGATCGCTCTGTTTGTTTACTACAGGCCACCGTAACAGGTGTGTGTTTATTCTGATCAGCGCCACTGGAGTGCTCAGTTATTACATAACTGTCCTGCTCTCGGTTAATAAATGAACCAGTGGTCAATAATATTGTCTTCTCATTCACACTCGTGCACTGGGTGTAAGAAAGACAATTCAACATGGTGTCAGAAATAGTACAAACTCCTCGCCTGTGAGTATTTTGTCGTCGGACAAAGTAAAAGTGCCGGGACTTTTTTAGGCTAACAAGCTACTAACTAAAGCTACGCTACGTCGCAACAATGGCGGATGGATTTCGACATCTTTATCGCCGCAGCGCACTTCGACAAGCCTGCTAGGACAAAGGCTTATATCCTCCTCAATCTTGCAGGACCAGATGCCATTGAACGAGAGCACTCGTTTGTCCACGCAGCTGAAGTAAGAGCACCCAGCGACGATGGAGCAGTAATCACTCCAACAGAGTCCAGAGAGAAAATTCTGTGAAATATGCAATCCACAAAATAAGAAAAATAATGGAGAGACACAAGTTTCATTCAAGAAATCAGAAACAATGTGAGAGCATCAAGTCATTCATCAGTGATCTGAGGATTAAAGCTAAAAGCTGCCATTTTGGAGATTTGACTGATGAACTTGTCTGTGACTGGATAGTGTGTGGCATCACTAATGACACTCTTAGAAAATCCCTGTTAAGAGACAGTGAATAAACATTAACCAAAGCCATTTCTCTCTGTCGCATCCACGAAATGAGGAGAGTAGCAAAACACTAGCCATTCAAGCTACTTATGTTGATATATTACGCCAAGTTTCCTTCAGAAAGTACCAGCCAAAGTCCCCATCATTTTCTCAGTCCCAGCCCATCAGTAACTGTGGTGGTAGCCACACGGCTAAGCGGGAAAAATGTCCAGCTTTCGGACAGCAGTGTCATAGCTGCAAGAAACTAAATCACACGCTGTAAATCAAAAACACACAGTCAAAACGGCTTTAAGAAAGAGACTTTCAGACAATCTGTGCACGAAATAGCAATACATGAGCCTGCAACGTGTAAGGACGACACTTTCTCTATCGTGTCGAGACTATCTTTCCACTACATATTCCACATGTATGGGGCTGACCACGGGGTCAAGTGACGTTGTGGACAATTAGCTTTTAGACAATCCACCTGTGAGGTGGCTAATGACAGTAGAAGAGCACCTGTGCACCACACTGTCACTGATCATTTTGATTCCACGAGAGCAGGTTGGCGGTTGTGTGAATTAAAACTGTGTTACTAGGAGGAGACAGTATTTGCCAATACCGAAGTGTAAGAGAGAGTGGGAGTTTTCCTCTCGGGGTTGCTGTTTACTCCACATATATTATGTCCGCTGTTTGTCGGGCTGTCAGCTATCACCGTTTCTCACAGTCCGTGCCTGGCGTATTGTTCTGTCGAGGGACTGACACGCCATAGGTACGAAGCCTATACGACTAATCCCGGCCACGGGAGAGGCGGTAGTGCTGTCGGTTGTGAGTAATCCAAAAGGGACGTTCCTGACGTATTGCTCTGGCGAGGGGTTCACGCGCCATAGGAATAAACTGTCCGTCCAAACCGCGGGGAGGCGGTGGTGTTGTGCACATAGGCACAACAGCTCTAACTCTAGCCAGCTGGCACTTCCTCATTCTCAATCGCGGTGTCAACCTCTGGCGAGATTAAGAGCCGCGGCCATAACTGTGAGGGTTGTGGTGTGCAGATGCCCATTGAGGATGGACATGATAGCTGTGTATTGTGTCTGGGAGTTAACCACACTACTTGGGCAAGAGAGAGAGAGAGAGAACCCTTCATCGTGCATGAATTGCTTTATTTTGCCATTACGGTCCTTGGAGGCCCGCTACAGTGTGTTTGGAAGGAAGGAGCAGGTTGCTCCACCCACTGGGTCCCGGCAGGCTAAGCGCCTCAGGGGGGCGGAGCCTGGCTGTGGCTCCAGGAACCTCCTTCCTGTTCCCCCTCTCAGGATGATGTTGACTGATTTATCTATCAAGACTGAGGGGGATGCGGAAGATCAAGAGGTTGATGTGGATGTGCTGGGGCACTTTGTCAACGACCTCCCTCTGTGGCAAGAGGAGGCTGCTCTGGCACCGGAGGAGGTGCAGTGAGCTCCGCCTAGATACCACAATAGGCCAGGCACCTGCGCCATCATGCTTTGATGAGGGTATGGAGACACGGCCGGTGCCATTTCTGGTGCCTCTTCTCCCAGATGTCGAGGAGTGGATGCAGGCTGGGTTTGCACAAACCCACTGAACCATTGAAATTCTCTACCTCAAGTAGACGGTTGTCTGCTATGCAGGATTGAGAAAAGGTTGGCTGTGCAGCACTGCATCCTTTGGACCAGACCATTGCAGCCCTCATGTTCCCTTCAGGCTCTGTTCAGGGGAAACCTAGCTGCCCGACGAAGGGGTGCAGAATGTTGGCTGCCTCTCTGGTTAAGGTCAACAGGGCAATGGCAGTTCAGGCGCAGCTGGCTAATACAGGGTCCATATTGGCACTGTATCATCGGCAGCTGGCGAGTGAGCTGGGTGCAGGATATGATATGCGCATCGTATCGGAACTGCAGCTTGTTTCATCTGTCATGGCACAGTTGATGAAGGAGCAGGCTGCAGCTGCTGGGAAAGGCATAGCGTCTCTCTGGGTGACGAGACGCCAGCTTTGATTGTCACAGTCTGGGTTGCAGCCCGAGGACAAAAGCTGCATTCTGAAACTGGCCGCTGATCCCTCAGCCATGTTTGGACCAGGTGCTAAGGCTATGTTGCAACAGGCCCAAGAAGCGTGTCGCTGTGCACACAAAGTTTCTGGTGCACTGGTAAAGCATCGTAGGTGGCGGGGGACTGGACAGTGGATCTCTGGAGACCTCAGATTATTATTATTATGCAGTGTACAACAGCACAGACAGACAGATGCAGCGCGCAGAGCTGTCAATCAAATCTGCTACAACCCGTATATGGGCATAGCCGTTTTACGCAATAAAATAAAATCCATTGAGTTTTAAAAAAATCTCTAGAAAGAATTCTGCTCAAATCTGGTCGAAACAACAGGCAAACTTGATCCATTCCACTCTGGTTCACATCATCTCCAAACATTAAGACAGGCCAAATACATTTGCAAGAGCACTCTTTTTTTTCAGATTTTTTTTAACAGCATTCAAGTGGAGTGGAGTGATAATGCTCTTCAGATCATTACAAATAAAACACAGGCAATTTTGTTTGGTTTACCATCTGATGCTTACAATGCCCCTATTGTTATTCATAATGATTTTTTAAAGTTTCATATTACAAATATTTGGGTGTAATGATTGACCATTTGTTGTCCACATTGAATATATCTGCATGAAAAACAAATCAAATCATTTATTTTCTCCGCCAGTTGAGATCTTATGGGTTAGAGACGATGACGATGAGTAGACAAATTCTTATTTTGTTTTTTACTTCTGTGATTCTGTGTCCTACAGTACTGGAACACTATTTGGTACATATGTCTGTCCACAAATAAAAAATCTGCTCAAACATTGTAGGTCATCCGCTGCAGATACTTTATAAATCAGCCGACTATAAAAACATGTTTTTTAAATGTATTTATTATTTTTATTTCACTTTTGCAGTTTTACATAGAGTGAATAGATAATACATGCCTATATGTACAAAATAAAGACATTTGGCAGAAAAGCCAAACAGGAATGTGTGATCTATGAGACAGGACAAGATGAACCGGACGCAGAGGACGGAATCAGACACACAGGACAGGCGGGACAAAACCAGACAGACAGGACAGACAGGGCAAAAGCCAGACAGACAAATAGGATAAAATCCAGGAAAAAATGGCAGGGTCATACTGATTAACTGATTGAGAAGTACTGCACATTATGGTTTGCTGTAGCTTTAGTAACAAACAAGATAAGAAACAATGTTTATAAATAATAGAACAAAATAAAATAAAATATGAATAAAATGAAAAAACAGCAGTAAAGGACAAAAATAGTAGCCTATATACATGGTTAAGTTGGACAAATGGTAATGAAATATTAACTTTATATAATGATACGAGGATTACAACTGTTTGTGGAGATAAAGAGGAATCAGTGTTGAAGATATTGCGAAAAAGAGGACCAGACATTTTCAAAGGAAGCCATATTATTTTTCAACGATGCTATCATTTTTTCGAGGTTTGAGTGGTCTGTGAGTAGGGTGAGCCAGTGGAGTGTGGATATTTTGGTTTTGCCTTTCTAGTTTAATAGTATGACTTTTTTGGCAATGGTAAGTGATATTAACAAGAAAGGATTGAGGTGTTTCGGGAGCGGTAGGGACGAGATGTCACCTAGTAGTACAATGATGGGGCATAGGGTGATGCTGAGGATGTCAGAAAACTTGCTCATGACCTCCGACCAGAAGGTTTGAATGTTTGGGCAGGTCAAGAGGGCATGGAAGTATTTATCAGTTGTGGTTGGACAGGAGGAGTTATTTTGGCTGAAGCCCATACGGTAGAGTTTGTGAGTGTGTTCTTTGGAGGACTTTATACTGTACGAGTTGGGTTTTTGAATTACAGGTCATAGAGAATGTGTTATTGCATATGTTGTGCCAGTTGAAATCTGTTGGGAGATTGTTGATGTCTGTGATCCATTTGTCTGTAGGAGTTGATATTGTTCTGTCTTTAGATATTACAGTAGTGTGTATATCTGGGATGGGGTTTTCTGAGGTTTAAGCAGTAGCAGTTTTAAATAGAGGTAGGCTGTGGTTGTTAAAGGTTGAGTTATTCATATATTTTCCTGATGACTCATTTTAATTGGATATACTGAAAGTAACAGTTATCTGGTATGTTGTAATTTTTTGGGATTTGGTCGAAGGTCAGGAGCAAGCCATCAAGTATAAAAACATGTTAAGGCTGGCAAGCAGCAGTCTCTGACCTTAACCATGCCCTTAACAGTGAATTTGAAGTATTATCATCAAACTGGAGATACAGGGTCCCACGTTTTAATAAGGTCAGACTGAACATCAGTTAATGTTATGGAGTTGACTCCAAGATGAAAGCGTGTTCAAGGTCTCTAAATATTATTTCATGTTGTGTCATGTTTGTAACTTTGTATCTTGTCTTTAATGTGTATGTCGTAAATGGAGCTGCTGTGATGTGAGACACTAGAGTCTAGTCACTAGACTTTGTCTGACAAAGTCTTATCACTCAACAGGGTAGAAGCTCATCCTGTTACACTTGTTTTTTTGCATCTTTTCTTTTAATATAATCAAAAATGTATTTGCATTTTATTTCTTATATATATACACCCTATCATATCTGGGTGTATATGTACATTTTGAAGTTACTCTTTTAGGTTTTCTTTTGCTCAGTGACAATTACATTGATATACTCAGTGACAGTGCTTCATTTTAAACTACTTCTGTGATTCTCACGTCTTTTAGACCCCACTGAAAAAACAGAAACATAACCTAACCTATTCCTGGAATGAAGAAACATTTTAACCATCTTTTTATAATAGAACATGCGTGTTTGATAGAATGATTCTTATTGTTAAATGAATCACACATAACTCTTTAGTTTAATGTTTAATTTGGCATACAACAAAATTCAATAAAAGCATAAAGAATTAACATTTTACACCATCACCCAAAATGAATGTCTCCCACTAAAAATGTAAAACTTGAAGGTCAAGAATAATAAAATGCAAGGATAGGGGCTGTGGAGTGAATACATGAGACAAGCAACATCTTCTGAAAGGCAAGGCAAATAAGGCAGAACTCTCCTATAGCTATATCTAACAAAGGACTGGAATTTACAAATCACAACACACACAAAAGATACACAAAGAAGAAAAAGAAGCAGACAGGTGTCTGAGTGACTCTTTGCATGTATTTTCTAAGCTCTAAAAATGAGCATTCCAAAAGTATTTCATACAACAGGATGTTTGTTCTTTCCACAAAAGCACATGGGAAATCTGACAACAGTGAACTGTCAGTCTTAACTGTAAGGCATAACAATCAAATTACCGTTTGACTATTTGTTTTCAATGTATTTATTTCATTTTAGGGTATTCAAGTAGCCTAAAGAAAACTGTTTAACCTTCATTCCCACCATTTTTGCCCAATCGAGCAACCAACGGGTCAATCAGAGTCACATGACCATTGAGGAAAAGATTAGAGAACACAAATGTTGTGGCATAGTAAATGTACCATCCATCTGAGCTTTGGTCCCAATGAAGTCCCACCCGCAGCTCGTGCTGTATGCTTCAGAGATTAACCACTCACTTCCTGCCTCATCTTGTCTTCAGGTGGAGTTTGATTTTCTCAAAGGATGAAGTGGGGTTTATGGGCACAACTTGAAAGAGAGCTATGCAAATGAATGGAGAAGGTATATCCAAGTTAAGGGTAAAGAGGCAACAAGCCCCTTACCCCCTTCCCCGAAATCAGCACTGCTTTGCCTTGTCAAACCCCATAAAGGAATGCATGGCAGCTGGCCAACTACGCAAAGTGTTAGCCCAATCGCCGATGGTTGGGGGAGTGTGGTTGCAGCGGTGCCACAAGGTCACTGCCCCAGGAGATTGCTAGGGCGGACTAAGCATCCGCTTCACATTTCCTTCCCCCAGAGTAACCTGGTGCTGCTGTGGCGACACCCCAGACCCACTGGACCTCTGGTGGATCTCCAAGCCTTCTTTGGATCATAGACATGAACCAGCATAGCATTCACACCCAGGCAGTCCAGCCTTCATATAACTGGGCCAGGTTGTCCATGTTGGTGGCCTCCTTGATGACAAAGTCCACCTGCAAAAAAAACAGGCCAGACAACAGGTCAGGAAACATAGTTAGCAACCACTTCTATACCACAGCAGGTCTGACCTGAGGGGCAATCAGCTCAATATGTAAAATGAAAATAGAATGTGTATGTAAATGTGAAAAAAAGAGAAGGTTTTAAAGAGACTGCAAGTCTGAACAACATATAGATCCATCAAGCTCAACCTCTTTCATTAGCAAATAATAGTTAAAGAATGACAATATGAATGCACCTAGTTTTTAAATAGCCACCCTTAATATAGTAAAGGGAAAATGCAAATTAATTTGTTGCAAACTCTCAATTGTTGCTTCATTTTCTTCTAGGATAGACTGATGGAATGTTGTAATTTACACATGAAAACTGATTAAGGTTGAATCTTACGTAAGAACAGTGCTTACTAAAGGGTGAGCCACGGTAATGGCACCACAGGTAGGCAGCAAAGGTACATTTTTGTGTAAAAATGTGTAATTTACTTGTTGAACATTGAACATGGTACTTCATAAATTGATATGTGGCATATTTCAAATAAGGGGTAATTTGAGTATCGACTATTCTGTGCTTGTTATGTTTAAATGCATAAAAGAACATTGCATGAAAAACAGTCAAAAAAAAAAGGTAGCATGTACATTTTTAAAATATAAGTTTAAAATTGACAAAATTGGCAATAAATCCTGGAAAAGGTATGATGGGCTTTCACTTTGGACTATCAGAGCGTACCCGGTTCTACATAACAGGCAGTAAAATGATATGCCATTCAAGTTCAGCTTTAAAAAAAAACGACAACTTCCATCCATATACGATAACCAGCAACATAAAAAAAGAAAAAAGGGACAACCCCCTTTCTCTATTTATCCGTGTACTTGTCGCAAGCAGGGTCTCAACACACACTCCCCAGAGAAACACACACACACACACACACACACACACATACAAAGAGAGATATATTCAATTCATTCTTAAATTGCATAGACTCAAGTGTGCTGTTCATGCTTAACAAGGATCCTCTTATTCACCCTAAAGACTTAAAGCCCATCTTTGTCATTGGGACCAAGCTGTTTTATATGCCATCATTGACATCAACATCAGCTGTCCTCTGCCTCACACAGTTATACTGCTGATGAGAGAACGCAATGACTGGTGAAAACATTGTAAACAGAGCTTAGCATTTGGGAAAACATTACAAAACATACAACTGATAAAATGAGAGAGCAGAGTTTTAGATGTGTGTATCTACAATAAAAAGGAGACTCAATAATAGTTTGAGTGGTGTGATGAATTAATATATAATATGTTTATGTGTGTCTTCAAATATTTTTAATAGTAGGCAACCCCCACCCCACCCCCAAAGTTGTATTGGCCCCAGAGTTATTTTCAATTTCACATTGGGCCAAAGTACTCCTACTGTAAATTTGGGAAAGGCTGCATTAAATCAAGTGTCTTGAATGTTACCTGCTCAGTAACGCTCATCCTCCTGTTGGGATCAATGTCTCTGCCCTCCAGCTTGGCTTTGACTCTCTTCCATACACTTACTGCATACGAGTTTCTCTCCTGGACAGCTGTAAGAAAGCACAGGGCAAAATCAAAGCATTTCATTGAGATTTAACCACAATTGAAATCAAAATATTCATACTGCTTTTCTTGAAATCAATATCAAATATTCCACTCTAAATTAAAAGGTAAGCCTATATTCGCCCTTAGAAGTCTGAGTTAAGCTACTGAGAAATAATACATCTGTTTAGAAGTACTCTGACTTATGACCTGTGTTTGCATTTTCTCTATATTTGTTGTTTTTAATATATCATTTGAATTTCACTTGGGAATAAACTGAAATAGATATGCACTGCTTTGTAAAGATTGCTATATAGAGGCATTTGGTTGAACATATTTAAATTGGTGACTTAAAGAAATCTAAACCACAGATTAGCATGCTGTCCCTTGGTAGAGAAAGTAGAAGAGTACCTCGTCCTGTTTTGGGGTCTCGTACAGCCCTCTTTGGGCTGGGGTTTAGACCTTTACTGTTCATCAGCAGAGTGCTTGGTGGGGTATCATTGGGGGTTCCCAGGTTACGTTGCAGAGTCTTGCGTGCATTTTGGGACATTGAGTCAGGCTGGGTCTTCACTCCACTGCATCTTACAGCTAAAGTCAAACCACATTTTATTAAGAATATTTTGTTATTATTATACACATATAATTAAGACATTGCTTTCCATCTATGCCTTGGACACATAAAGGGTGGCTGCAAAGTTTGTAGATTCGTCCACGAGAAAGACATACATAGATATGATCAAGCTCAATTCATTCAGTTAAAAGCCTGTTTTTAAACCAAATCATTCCTGGGAATATAGAGTTACAGGATTAGCGGGGGAAAAAAGAAAAGCTTTTCTTGCACAGAACTTTCTGTTTCTACCATTATAAAACATAATTTATCAGTTCAATATTGACTCTATCACACATAAAGTTATCATCGACTAAAGTACTGAACACATTGTAAAACATTTTTCAGTGTTAGATGTTCATACAGACCATTTTATTGTCTTTCAGGGAAAACTGTTCACCTCATAGGAAGAAAGAAAGTACTGTTTCTTGACAACTAACTTTCAGGATATTAAGTGTGAGGGGTCACAAAAGTGTGTATATTCCTGTATACCCCTACCTGCTGCAAAGCTCGTCTGTGCTGCAGAAACAGGACTGGCACATTCATTGTCTCTGTCCGTCACCAGGGGAGAGGCAAAGCCCACCAGGCCATTGTATACACTAGTGATGTAAAAACAAATTATTAATACAATTTAGTATATAATAGAATTTACTTAATTGTCATTATACACAATTGAACAAAGCTTTGAGTGTCATCTCAGCAATAAAGGAGTTATATGGAAGGTTAAATGTGTTTAGATAAGAGTATATGTGTATGTGAGAGAGAGTACCTTTGGCTTTGAGACTGCAGCTCCTTCAGTGTAGATGGAATCTCCTCCAAAAGTTCAAGCTGCTCGTGGTTGCGAGGCTGCCCACTGGCTTGAACCAAAGTAAATAACACCAGCTGGATGTTGTCCTGCCATGCTTTGTACTCCAATAGGAAGTGACGCACGCTGCCTTCATATGCCACCTCTTCTCCATCTGCCAATGCCACTTCTTCATCCTGTATCAAAGAATTAACACAAAAGAGGCACAGATGAAACAAAAATGATGCGTCAGGTTAAATTAACTGCACACTGATTAAGAAAGGCATGCACAGACTGGGCTTAATACTGAAAGAATGATCTGTTTGGAGCCCAAACAGACCATTCTTGGGAACAGCTTGATTCTAAAAAAAATGTCTTCCCCCACATGTCGACCTTTTGCAGTGTCGAGCACTTTGTTTTGAATTGTGCTTTCAGCTGTGTTTCACATAGACAACATTAATTATGTACAGTAGCTGAATCTTAAGTTTACCTTAGCCATTGCTCTCAGCAAGTGTTTGACATCTGCCAGCTGGCGATTGTGGTTGGAAAGAATGGTCTTAATTGAGTCAACAAGTAGCTGCAGTGTCTCCCCACATGACTCCAGCTGCTGCTCTCGCTCCTCCCGAGTCCTTTGCTCAACACTCAGCTCCTCTTCCAGCTTCCTCTGGGCACAGCACAGCCAATCAGGACTTCCTATTGGCAGGTCCAGCACTGGGCTCTGTTGTGATAAATGAAAGAGCATACCATTTGACTTAACAATGTTAAGACAATTTTTAATGTCTAACAAGGAACAAAATGTACTCGTATATTTGTTAAACTGGGGGGCGGCTGTGGCTCAGTTGGTATCAACGACGCTACCAGAGTTCGATCCCCAGCTCTTGCTGCAACATGTCCTTGGGCAAGTCACTTTACCCTGCTGTTTCGTCGACGGCGTATGCATGTGTATGAAAAGGATTAGTTAGCAACCTCTGCTACTCAAAGTGCTTTTACACCGCAGGTCACCCTTACCCATTCACACACTGTTGGCAAACAGTGAGATTACTCATACTTGCTTTCCTATCTTCCCTAGCCCTACTGACAGCATCAGTAAGTTCAATGTTTTTTTAAGGATTTAGAAATACTTAACATATTAGAGAGGGAGTGGGCAGGCTAAACACAAACCATAAATTGTATCTCCTGCCCCTTAAAACGGTCTCCAAAGAGATTTGAATATTCAAAATGCAAATGGACAAGATCAATTGTTTTCCTTTGCAGGGATGTTAAAAGGTGTTCTTTGAGTCCCAAAAATTCCACTCCATCATAGTGTAATTTACATGGATTAACCATAAAATGTATTCTTGGACACATTGTAACATTTAAGTTGCGCTACATGTTTTATAGTTATTCTTTTTTTTGTATTCATATTTTGAATCTAAAAAGAACAGTTCAAAATGTGATGGAATCCTATAAATTCATATAGTTACTGCATTAATTAAATATACTAACATTTCTTTAAAGGAACTTGTTTTTTTTTAATAGCATACCCAGTCTACCATACAATTCAAGTTTGTGAAGTTAGATGTTGTGTTCTGTTTGGTTTGTGATATCTGTATGTCTGTATGTTTCACTTGAAGAATAAAACTATGCCCCAAGCTTTCAGAATATGTTAAGAAAGCATAGGAGTGTGGCTAAATGGCTTTAAAAGGTGTAGAGTTCCCTTTGAGGATGAATTGCTTTTTTACTGTAAAAAGTACACTATATTAAAATCACTATCAATTATTATTACTATAATGAATAGTTGAAAATAGTATTTGGCATCCAGTCAAACATATTGCAAAGAAGAATGAGGACAGACAATGGATGTAATGGTATATTTAGCTTTGAAGATGTATTCAAACATCCATCTTGAGAAAACGTTGCATTGCAGCCAGACGATATGTCTTTTTTCCTGTTTTAGTTAACACAAGATTATGTTTAAGACGAGACGTAAAAATAGTTTGGATCACTTTATTCCTGAAAGTGTAATGGCAGCTACCAACAACTTTAAAAAGGTAAAAAGCTTTTTTGTCTCTCAATGCTAGAGTTGACATTGTTAATAAACCAACAAAACTTGCATGTATTGAAGTTTGTTTTATTATGACCACTCTGCCAATTCCTTCTGTAATAATTTGATATTTTGCATAAACCATCTTAAATAGTGATTGGATCATGAAGCCCATAAAATTTGACATGAATCTCTTACCTTATGCCAACAGGAGTATTACCACGGACCAAGCATGGCAAACCATTATTTTTCTAACAGAGGTTTCTGATGTTTTCTTTTTATCCTTCAAACACAGATTTGGTGTTCATAATGCAACATCATCATGAAAAAAAAATAGGGTGGAGAGCTCTAGCTGTAGTTTAAACAGGCTTATTGCCTTAGCTCTGCCCATCCTTTCCTCTTTCCAACAACTCTCTTTGTGTCTGTTGAAGGTGGCAATGCCGTTTGGGTTGTGGTGGCATCTAAGGGTCATGTTGGTAGGTGATGTAACTTATTAGTAGGGCTTAGGGGCATAATTGGGATGAGGGGTTTAGACTTAAGACTGTATTGTCACCAAGGGGATTTTTTTTTTCCTCACAGCACCGTTACGGTCCAAACAGACAAGTCCCACCAAAGAACATTCATACACAGAAAACAGTTTCTTCACAGAGTGCTCATCCTTTGATTAGGGCCAAAGTATCTTGTGTTAATTTCAAAGTTCTGATAATTCTTCTACTTAAAACAAAAGTATGAATATTCTTCTTATGCACTTAAAAAGCAGCCATATACAGTATTTTGACAGCAATATAGAATGTACAGGATAGACATAGAACCTACCAGTCTGTTAAGTAGTTGGAGCTCCAGAGGAGACACTGTGGTATTAAATTGGGCAGCATAGGAACAGGTCTGCTGGCAGCGTTTCAACAGATCAAACAGCGCTGCATCCATGTTGAGTGCTTCAGGGGATCGGGTCCGAAGGCTTTCAAAGTTCAGGATGGTGGAACATAAAAAGGTGACCTGAAAAAGGCAGCAAGGACACCAGGTAGCTGCATTTACATTGGTCATCTTTTAAGTGATGTGACTGGTAAACACTTCACAAGTTGCCCCTTGATCATGATCAATCATTTGTTTTACCTGGCTGGTGCGCTGGTTTTCTCTGGCAACCATAGCGCGTCTATCCGTAATAGTCATCTCGAAATCCTGCAGGACAGGGGCAAGTGCCGGGTTGGCTCCACCAGCCCACTTCAGACGCTGTTCAATGCTAGCCTCAAGCGACGCCAGCTTCTCCTGCGAAAACCAAGGAGTCAGACAACAAAGCATCTGATATCTGGACATTTATTAGATTTTTTTTAGAAAAAAAGTTAAGAATCCAAATATTTTATCCGTTTCATTCAGCAAAGATTTAGACTTTCTCGTTTAAATGTGTTTAAACTACCTAAATATCATTCAGATGGCCAGTGGAGTTCTCTTCAGTAAAAAAAAACGTTTTAGTCATATAACACAAAGTATTTAAATTCAGCGTCGTAAACATCCATATTAACTAGTTTGCATTGCATTTATATTTTTTCATGCAATAGACGAGCAAAATGGTGACTCACTCATAGAAGTACAGCTCCATAGTGCACCATAGGGTTAAAAAGCTTATTTTTGAAACAAAGGGTAAAAAACTCTTTAGGAAACTCATAGTTCTGTTTGTTTTCTCTTTGATGAGTTCACATTCCTACTAACTACACTACAGCAGTTGAGCTCTCAGCCTACAGTGAAAGTTGTGAAGTAGCCTACAGAACAATATCTTGGAGTCATACTGCCCAGCTCTGCGTGTCACTAATTATCTTTAATATAGGATTCTTTCAAATCAAAAGTGCACTTTATTTACGTAACAGAATACCACCATTTCCTTTAAATGCGTGATTATGACCTAATGAGGGAGAAAAGATGTTAAAAAGTAGGCAGCATGGTCTGTGTCGCTATGTTTCCCAGCACAGCTTGCAATACACAATGAGTAGCGTCAGGTTGTGTGCAGTGTGTGATGGTGGCGGCTGTAATGATGGTGCATTTTATTCTGGTATACTGGTCGTGCTGGCCTATAAGCCGCTGTGCACTTTTTCAACAAAAACATAGGCATTCAAAGTGCGTCTTATACACCTGATTTCACGGTAACTTTTTAATTCCAAACCCCATTTCCATTGAAGTTGGGACGTTGTGTATGCTATCTTTATACCCAATCATGACCCTTACCTGTTTCCAATTAACCTGTTTACCTGTGGAATGTTCCAAACAAGTGTTTTTTGAGCATTCCTCAACTTTCCCAGTCTGTTGTTGCCCCTGTCCCAGCTTTTTTGGAACGTGTTGCAGGCATCAAATTCAAAATGAGTGAATATTTGCAAAAAAACAATGAAGTTTTTAAGCTTGAACATTAAATATACTGTCTTCGTAGTGTATTCAATTGAATATGGGTTGAAAAGGATTTGCAAATCATTGTATTCTGTTTTTATTTACGTTTTACACAACGTCTCAACTTCATTGGAATTGGGGTTTGTAGTTACAACTACATGACAAAGCATCTCTAAAATTGACTTTCCTAAATAAACCAAACACTCAAGTAAAGTTACATCGAAAGTTGGAATATATGATTAATGATAAACTCCATAGGAAGGTTTATTTGGGGTGATACTCACTTGAATGGCAACTATCGCTCCCTCATCTTGACTCAGCTTGTACAGCTTTTTCTTCATGTTGCCGAGAATGACAGAGCGAGGAGGAATGCTAACACTTAGAGGCGGACTACTGGGGCCCAGAACATCTTCATGTTGCCACTGGACATGGAATCAAAAACAAAGCAAGTGTTTTATCTAAACGATCATATACAGAAAGCATTTATTTGTTTTCTAACGTTTGTTTACATACTTGACATCAATTCTTACGTGCAAGTTTGGCTCACAAATGTGAGATTGCATTTAGTTTCAATTTTAGCTGCTTAAATGCACAACTTCAAAATTATGTAAAATTTACATTGTAAGAGTTTTTAATTTTGTCAATGTAAGTGGTAGTTCTGTGCATTAGAAGGAGGACATTTATGTAGGTGCTGGTATTTTTTAAACACTTTAGTTGGTTATTCATGTCAGCAAATTCAAATAAAATATAATTTTTAAGTCAATACCAACTTCAATCAATCAATCTTTATATGTATAGTGTCAACTTATAACAAGTGTTATCTCGAGACACTTTACAAAAAGCAGGTAAAAGACTTACTTATTGCTATATTACAAAGACCCTGCTTAATCCACCATGAGCACTTTAGCAAAGCAGCAAAAGTTACAGTGGTAAGAAAAAACTGCCTTATTAAAAGGCAGAAATCTTTGGCCGATTTCCCAGGCTCATGACGAAACAGCCCTGACAGCCAAGACTGCGCCGGGTTGAAAAAGGGGTAGAGGGAAATGGGATAAGATGTCCGTACCTGAAACATTGCAACGT
The DNA here is from genome assembly GCF_963584025.1 of Labrus mixtus. Taxonomy (NCBI): domain Eukaryota; kingdom Metazoa; phylum Chordata; class Actinopteri; order Labriformes; family Labridae; genus Labrus; species Labrus mixtus. Next base: position 10,530,100 of record NC_083631.1, read on the forward strand.
GCAGCTGGCTTCTCTGCAGGCTGGCCTTGGCAGCCTCCAGGTTAGCGTCCATCCTTCTTAACAGGTCTACTTTTTTCCAGGCGGCGTCATAGGAGGAGGCCAGTACTGTGGCTCTGTTAAGCAGGAGCTGTGTGACCCGGCCTGATCCCAGGCTCTGCTCCACTGCCTTTTTACAAAGCTCTTCCAGAGGCACCTTCATAGCCAAAACATGGGTTTAGTTCAAGATAACTGGTCAGACGCTGACTGCTATGTGAAGAACTTTTTACGTGTATTGAATACCGAAGCAGTGAGTATCCGGAATGACAGGTTTGTCTAACAAATATAATCATGATTTCAGTAAAGTATTGATATAACAGTGACCTAGGTCAATGGCTCTACAGTACAGCATTTCCCTGTGTATGAGCATGAGTGAAAATCCAGTGTGCATATGTGAAAAATGATTACCTATAAATATGACATGTCCCTATGAATGCTCCCCCCTATGAACAAGCTAATCAAAACAGATCAGGGTTCAGGATCCCCAATAACAAAATTCAGAAAGGCCACAAGGGGCTTAACTTGGAAAACAAACCTGACATGCACAAGAAGATGGAACTGAAATTACTGTCAAATATTACACACACACACTCACGCAAACAACTTTAGTACCTTGCTTTCAGCACCAAAGTCTTTTGCTTCTACCTGGGCAACAATGTCCAGGCAAATGGCAGACAGTGAGCTGCAAAGAGCCAGACCAAGGGCTTGGCTGGGCAGACCCATGAGCATTTGACGAACAAAGTCAGCTGTGAAGACCTTGATGGGGCGGGTCATCTGTTCCTCACTGGCCACTGTCACACCTGACACTGTTGCGCTGGGATGCCGGTATAGTGGCTTTCCTAAACCAACTGGTCCATTTATAGGTAAAATGTCTTCAGCTGGTGTACCTGAACAAAAGAGATGTGTCACACTGTTGGCAAGAACAGTACTATTACTACTAAAAAAAAAATCTGTATTCTACCTCCCACCCTTCGCCAATTGAGAGAGAGGTTAATGAAAGTATACTTCATGGAAAAAATAACAGTTCAACTACATCTAAAAATGGATTTGTTCTTGGTACTATGGGCTCCTGTCATTGCTTACCTTGCATTACCGATAGGATAAGAGACCGGTTTTCAAGGGGGACGAGGGGTCATTTAATTTTATTTAAAAGAAAAAAGTATGTACTGTATATTTCTCTTTGTTAATTTTGGTCTTGACAGTAGACATATTCCCACAGATGTATGTGAAAGGTTAACAATTGCATGTGTGTTTACAGACAGATATATTTAATGTCCGCTTTAGAAAAGCAGTCCACCCTCCTCTACTTGTCAAGAGTCTCCTCTTTATGTGGATGAAGATGTGCCATGAATTTTAATTTGACATGTTTGCCGACCTGTAAATAATTCCTGTAATAATCTTACCATGTTTCACCAACTGAAATATGTAAATACGAATGTGCAAAACTGATTTTTTTTTTTTTTAAACTATAAACTATATTATTAGTATACAGTCAAAGAGTATTAGCTATTCTAATACTTGTCATACCCATCATGATACTCAAGTACCAATTATAAGGCAGTGACTGTACAATGAGAAGTAATAATGATTGTCTACAATAAAATATGAGGTAATACTACAATAACTACTACAGTGCTTATACAGCAATGAGGGATGGGGCCGAACCAGGGAGGCAGACGATAGGGCACTATACTCATGCACGCACAGCCATACACATAATATGCACATATACATTATTAGTAGTACATATGCGGACATGCACACAGACACAAACACATCTACACTAACAGAGTATCTTACATTACTTTATTATTATCATTATTAATAAGAAGAGCAATTACACAGGAAGAAGAATAAAATAAATGTTAAGAATAATAAATAAATAAAATAATACTTGTGATAAGAAAATCACCCCAAAAAAATCAAAAATTGTGACAAGCCAATTGTTGATGTGAATGCTGAACTGTTCTTTATGCGTTACATTAACGCCCACTGGACTTTAAAAATGTATCTTCCTTACATGCACTCTGTGAGTAGTTACACACACCAAGATTTTTTCTCAATCTGAGAGAGGGCTGTCCACTGCACCGCTCCTACATTGCTCCTTTTGTGTTTTTAATTTAAATTTTTTATATTTTAAATTTTTTAATTCTATTATATATATTGTAATAGCTTCTGATACTGTATTATTGAAGTTGTTGCTAGTTCTGCTTTCTTTCCTTGTTAATTGTTTAGCACCAATACACCAAGTCAAATTCCTTGTATGTGTAAATGTACTTGGCAATAAAACGCGATTCTGATTCTGATTGTTGTGGATGAGTCGTTTTCATTGTTAAGCCAGAGAACTTCATTAGATGTGTGGTAGTGAGGGTCTCTTACCAGACAGAGATTGAGCAAAGGAAGAGCAAAGCCTGAAGAAATCCCTGATGGTTTGCAGTCTCTTGAGGAAGAATACATCCTCCATCAACTGCCGCTGATTCAGGCAATCAAAGATGCTGAGCTGTGTGGCTCCAGCCTCCCTCAGAACATCTACCTTGCTCCAGGCTAAGGGCATCTCCAGAGAGCTCAGCTGGGGGCAATGAAGAGCAGAAGAAAACTGATTGAGAATTTTCTTTAATTCATGCCACAATACTGTGAAAGCATTACCCTACACCAGTAGTATTTATTGCCACAAATGCTTAACCCCAAACCTCTATGGGCCTTTTTACATTGAAATTCTGCCACAGTGCTATAACAAAGCTTTGCTGTACTTCAGTGAACTCCCCAAAGACACTCAAGTGTTTGAAACACTACCCCACCCCCCTACGCACAGAAATTTGTAATCTTTGTTTTTTTCAACCAGTTCAATGCCTTTGTTTTAAATTGTGCAGCTGGTTGCTGCTGATGCTATTTGGCACTAGGGCTGCAACTAATGATTATCGATTAATCGGTCTATTTTTTTTCGATTTATCAAATCAAATCTAAAATTGTATTTCCATACCTTTATCCAAAAACATTTATTTTACTTTGTTAAAATAATGAAGATCCTTTTTTTGTGACAGACAAACAAAAAACAAGTCTGGTGAGACTTTCATAATAGCCATTTAAAAAAGAAAAGACAAGACAGAAAAGACAAGACAGTTATTGTAATTTCAGAAATTTTAAGTTACATGACAGTATGATCAGGGCAGTGTTGAGTTATTGCACGAAGTGATCTGGGCAGGACAGTAGCTCTCTCTTGCCTCTTGTTAAGTGCAAGAGGCAAGAGTTTATACAGTCACAAGGCAGCCTTGTGCCTGTCAACGTTGTCCCAATCCATCTATTAATCAATATCAAGATTCCCGTAAAATAAAAGGTAAATTTTTTAATGTAACCCCAAAATATCAAACAAAAGTACTTAGAAAAAAAATTACATATGATACTTTTTATACACAAGACCTATTAAAGTCCAAGTAAGTTCTGTAAATAACAGAGATATACATAAAAATAGTTTTCAAGTTTATAAAAAACATTCCTGGTTAATGAAGTTAATACACACTATGTCATTCCCCTCTTCAAAAATCATTCTTATATAACCCTGCCCATGTGTCCCTCATGCCTATATAACAGCATTTGTAAATAAATTAGGGAGCTAATAATTAGCCGGCTATTGGCTGTATACTGTACTCTGCTGCAGCTGAACGCATGTTAAGGGTAGGGGAATCACTTTTCTTCTCTACGCCTGCAGCTCAGGGCGCACAGAGGGGAGACAGGGGGAGGGGGTGGATGTAGAGACGGAACACTGAGGGAACGTTACTTTCAAAATCATTCTAGTTTTTTTATTTTACCAAACCTGCCTTTAAGTTTAGCTTGAATAAGTAATGATGCCAACTATTTAAATGACAAATATTTAATGAAAGTTTTAAATTTTATTAATTTTGTTGTTGAAGACAAATACATTTGTGCAATTTAAACCCATTATTGTGCAGTCACGTGCGTGTATGAGCATGTTTTGTATGTCATGCAAATGTGATAGCTGTTTTCTAATAAACTACAAACTTTTAAGATTTTGAATTGGATTATTATATCAATATTTATCATATTTTATATGTTGATTAAGACTATATCATATCATACCATATCAACATAAAATATGAATTTCACTAGGAGACTCATTCCATTTCCCAAGAACCCACTCAAATTACCACTGGTGGATCCTGGAGACCTATTGAAAATCTATCAACATAACTGAAATGGCACAAAAATATATATATCCGAGAGGTGAAGCAGGAAAGAAGAATCATTTAGGGTACTGCCATTATAACATCTGAAACAAAACGTGTGCGTTACCTTCTCTGTGAGCTGCGCAAAGGCAGTCTCTAGCTGGGTGAACATGCCGTCAAAGGCCACCAACAACATTTGACCTGCAGACATTTTTGGTGTGTCCTGGCCTGGTCCCTCCATGCTACGAGGCTGAATCAGCTCAGAGTACTGAGCACGCAGCATCCTGAGCACACAAAGACAAGTTCTTTAACATCTTGTTCATTTAAACAGTTCAAGGTAACAGTTTAGTGTAAGCAGGTGATGGTGGTGATTACATATAACCCAAAAGGATACACAACTCTTCCATTGTCATAAAAACAGACAGAAAACAGAAACAAGCAACCAAGAAAAACATCACAAAACAACATACACAGAACTAAACCATGTACCTCATACAACACAGGGACAAAAAGTCATACAATAGAACAGAAGCACAAAAATATTCCAAACTGGCTGGACAGTATAGATTGTAAAAATAAAATATATATTGAATAGAGAGGATGGATTAGACTAGACACCAATTTTTAATTAGGCCACATGTCCTTCCTCACCACCCCTCTGCCTCAATAAACCTTTCCCATCTTTCCAAATAATCTTTGTTTTTTATATAATATCCTTCCAATATAAACTGGTGTTTTAGGAAACCCTTAAATCTGTAAATATTCAGATTCTACTCCAGATGCCTTTAATATGAAGTTTTCCCTAATATAATTAAATTAACAGTATAGGTATTTGTTTCTGTGAAATAGCCTAACATCACAGAGAAGAGATCCATCTCTAGGTGCAATCTCATTTTCTAACACATTTTTTTAACCTCTTCCCATAATGCAGCTACAATATGACAATACCAAAAAAGATTCAGGTTCTGTACAACAAAACCTGCACTCATCAGATTGACTAGTTCCCCAAATATTTAACATTCTTCTAGTAGCAAGAAAGTTATAAATCATATTTAATTGAAAGTACCTTGTGAATGAGTCAACAGCTGTTTCATATTTCAACCCAAAAACCAGTTTCCATGGTATAGGGCAGTGACAGTCTAAAGTATCCTCCCATTTTTAAAAAGTAGTGTATGGAATATTTCCCAAGGACCGGTTCGTTAAATAGAAGCTATATACGTTTCGGTTTATCTTCCTGTTTTGTAACCATCTGTGTTTTTTTATAGCAGGTTGACAAACTAACAGTTGACGTAGGCCGCCTCTTGTTAGGAGGGAGCTGCCACCAGCCAGTCGTCGATATATGTGGCTACTCTGATGCCCCTCTCCCTGAGAGGTGCTACAGCTGCCTCGGTGCATTTTACAAACACCCTTGGGCTTAGAGATAGGCCAGATGGGAGGACCATATACTCGTAAGCTATCCCCCGAAAAGGCAAATCTCAGGTATTTCCTCTGCGGGGGATAAATCGGAATATGGAAATAGGTGTCCCTTAGGTCGATTGACGTGAACCAGTCGCCTGCGCGCACGAAACGCAGCAGCGAAGCATGTGTCAACATTTTTAACCTGTACTTTCTTAGATGACGGTTTAGGGCTCGGAAGTCTAAAATGGCTCTCACACCCCTCCCCCCTTTCTTTGGGACAAGAAAATACCTCGAGTAGAAATTGCTGTGGGTCTCCTCGGGAGGCACAACTCTTGTGGCTCCTTTCTCCCTTAGTGTGGAAATTTCGGATTCGCCCTGACCTAGTGAGTTGATTATTTCTTTGAAACGAGGGGGGGGGCGATATTGAATTCGAGCCTGTAGCCTTTTTCTATCGTCCTCAACACCCATTCTGACTCGGTGCAGGCAGCCCATCTCTCTCTGTGCTGAGAGAGATGGGACACACACTGTCCGTGCGCCGGAGCGCAAGACACGTGTGAGCAGCGTGCTTCACAGCTGCGGGAGTGTTCAACCCCACAGGCTGTGTTATTGCAGATAGTGATCTGTTTTTCAACATTTTTATTTTCTGCATATTTTTTATTTGTTTGGACAGCGCCCTCAGTCTTTTGCCTGGATGCGCCTGTCGGGACATTTTTATTACAGAGTGCATTAAAATGCTTGCATGACATTGACTGTTTGGTCCTGAACATTGTCTCTGCTTTTCCCTGGGTGGCTTTGGAACACGCGCGCCAACCGGGCTGTGCACTCCGAATGGAACACATCCCTCTGAACGGGCTCTGAAACGGAGCTGGAAAGGGAGAGAGCGACCCGTGAAGAGGGCCGACAGGGCTCACTCTCCCAGCGAGGGGAGGCTATCAGTGGCTTCTGTGAGAATCGAGAAGAGGTTTTTGAATGACGGCTGACGCTATGCCTGCCTCCAGACGTAATCCTTGCCAGCCAATGAGGGCTGGCGTAGTGTTATTAAGCCTCTGACGAGGTCACGCAGGAGGTGTTCCCCATAGTGAGACACAAAACGAATGCTATGAAAGAGAACCAACTCTGCATTACCTCTTGCAGAAAACAGATGAGTTTTCCCAGTAAATTCTCAACTAAACCCATGTGACGAGGTTGGATTTGTAAAATAGGGAACAGAGGATGAATACCTTCTAAAAAAACAGTCTGTATGCAGGTACATTTTCCGAACAAAAGCGGCCTTTAAAGTAAGGTATAATACTTCAAGATTTAATAGTTTTAACCCACCTGATTCATAACTATTATTATACATGATGACACTACATTTAATTCTTTCTGGTTTCAAACTCCAAATGAATCCAAAGGGTCTTAAAAAAGGACTTTGATGGGCTAGGGAGTGACATGAAGAGAGATGTGAATTGTGGCACTACAAGAGAGTTTACCAGAGAAATCTTTCCAAAAAGTGTTAGGATTTCCCCACTCCAAGGTTGATGATAATGATAAAATGATATCCATCTTAACTATTTTGTAATTATAATTTATTGCACATAGACATTTCAGATCCTCTGGAATCACTATCCCCAGCACATTGACTGATCCATCAGTCCATGTAATCGGGAAGTTACATGGTAACTTAGAGGTAGTACCCTTTAAAGTGCCTATTCTAAGTATTACACATTTTCCAAAGTTTGGTTTTAAACCAGACACTTTAGAGAAAATGTCTAAGTCTTCAAGGAGGGCTTTCAAACAGGAATGTTTTGGACTTATCAGGAAACTGGCATCATCTTCTGAAACTGGAAATTATTTTACTTACTACATTATCAATCGCAATATCAAGTTCCACTGAGTGGAATGCACGACTAAAGAATAACTTACCTGGTTATGTGGAGGCAGTGGTTGTGACCGTCAGGGTCCAGGCCTGTAGTGGCCTGCAGACTATCGACCAAATTCTGGAGGCCCAGACCATCAGAGCCTTGTTCCACAAGTTGCTCCAGCTCTGCCAACATGGACTCCAGAGTTGGCTCTCCTTTAACCATACAGCGCAGAGCCTCTGGGAAGATGATCTGACGGAAGTTAGTGTTCAGTTCCTACATTGAACAGGGAGACACACACCTGTCAGAAATTCTGTCTTTCCTCTGGCTGACCTCAACACAAAAGGGGGCCTTTAGTTGTAACTTGAAGATTTCACATAATTTAGGGTATGCACCAACCTGCAAGCAGGTGTACACAGCACTGGCCAGGTACACAGCCTGGGTGGTAGCTGAGGGAGCAGGTAGCTCCAAGTCATGGGTGAGGTGTGGGCAGCGTTGTAGCAAATTTGCTAAGGCACTGACATTTCCAATCAAACTACAGAGCTCTTCCAGAAACCATGTCCCATCCCGAGATGTCAGGTCTACCAGCTGCTCTCCAGCACTAGCTGCTGCTCCCTCCATTACCAAGTTGCGCCTGGACATACACAAAAAAAAAATACAATGAATTCCTTCTGTTCACCTGTACTTGATCTTTCTCCTTGAGTTTCAAACTTTCACTTTCAAGAAGAAAGACAATTTATTTCATGTTTTTGTTATTTATAGGTGGCAGAAATACAGCGCTTTTAAAAATATATTTTAGCAATGTAGCCAGCAATTTATGGTTGTTATACCACTAACACTATAATACATTATTCTGATTGCAAAAGAATCATGGTGAAATGTGAAAAATAAACATGTGTTAAACCTGCAGAGTGTGCAGAGAGCAGAGGTGATTATGCATGCCATGCTGAGGGATCCAGACTCTGCATTCTCCCGAAGGAATACTGTAATGCAGTGTTCAATCTCATGCAACTGCTCCTCGCAAGCTGCTACATTTGTGCCATCAGCCTTGAGTCGCTCCGTCTGTTGAATCACACACTCGTTGGTGTCAGCAAGTTGATGCTGCAAAGACAACTCCACACTGGACAGGAACTGGCAGAAGGCTGCAGGAGGTTGAGGGGCAAAGAGCACCTCATATCTGGAAATGGAGGGGAAAGATAAAGCGCAAATGACGTAAGGGGTAACAATGCACAATACATTCAGTGTATTCATTCAGTTAAAATCTAAATCCAAGGATAGTCATAGTCTATCCCACTTGTTACGGCTACACACAACCCCACAGCTAAATGCTATCCTAGCGCCTATGCTAAGGCCAGCACAAACGTCAGCTTACTCGTTACTATGGCTACCGTAACAGCCCTGACATAATGTACAATTCCACGACTACCCAATGGGACACACACACCAAATCGTATGAAAACACCTTGTAAACAACGCAGGCTACGCTTCAGATCCCGGACGAGCCCCCACTTGTTATGGCTACACACAGCCCCACAGCCAAATGCTATCCCAGCGCCCAACGCCAAGGCCAGTAAGCCCGCAACCCCAATGCCTCTCCCCATGTACTGCACAGTCATTCATAGTCAGTGGAATATCTTAGTAGCCTAACAATAGTTATGTTTGCAATACTTCTTCAACCAAATTCAAATCATTATGATTGGGGATTCCAACTTCACTCTTTACATGGATGCTAAATAAAGGGATCTAATTAAGACATGCATCAAGCATTTAATCCAAATAATACCACTTTGACATATGCAGTGCTGTACTGCTTGCTAATCTGCCAGAAAAAGGGGAAGAATAAGCTGTTCCTTTTTAGTAATATAAATGGAAAATGTGCTCTGACTTGTGATAAAAAAACTATCTCTCTGTTCTGTATAAACACATCAACAAAGTGGTCAGTGGCAGCAGTCGAAGATATAATCTGATTGATTAAGTCAGACATTTGTTTCCGTCAATGGGCGTGTAATAATCCATTTTTCTCTGGGCAGGGATCAAGTTCAAGCAGAATTGATGCCCCACTGTGTGTTTGCACACCAGAACTGCCGTACAAACTGGCTTTGCAACACTTCTGCCTGGGTTGTAAACAAACACTGGTTTTGCTACATGCCTCCAGACATTGCTCATCTGCTCGGCCCTTGCTGTGTGCCAGAGATTTTTTTGTCCTCTCTCGCGTCTGTGACTTTGGATAGCTGCGTTCTATTTATTCATTTATTTCTTTGATGCTTTAAATACATACTTGTCCTGCAATTGATAAACAGGATAGTGCATGAGGACCTTCAGATATGCGCACTGAGAGACAGAAAGACCTGTGTTGTTACCAAGCCGACACCCAAACATCCCTTAAAAAGGTCCATGCTCGATTTGTGGAAAATGCAGAGCCAGGTCGGGAATAGCCAAATTGCCAGAATAGTTTTATGACTTGTGTTCTATGAAGGAAAGCCTGCTACAGGTCCTTACTGTCTGTAGATGTGCTGGCAGTGCTCCACTGTCATATCTGCCAGAAGTTCCTCCAGCCAGGTCTTCCACTGGTGTGTGCGATGGAGCAGCAGCGTGGCCCGTGGGTACAGCAAGGCCACTGTAGCATAGCTGTGCAGCTGCTCCAGGCAACCACGCAGGGCCCCACGTCGCTGCTGCAGCAAGGAGCTCATCTCTGCTTCTAAGCTCTCACACTGGCTTATCAAATGGGCCTGGCCTGCATTCTGCAGGAAAGCTGTAGCTGGCACATAGCTAGGAGGACCTGAAAGAAAAAGGACAGACAAAAACTTTACTACTACTCAACTGCATTAATTGTTGCTGTGTGACTCGCGGCTCAAATCTTTGCAAATAAATGTAAGCTGAGATGAACCTCTAAAATTGCTTGCTCACAAGACATACCTAAATTAAAGCCCATGTGAGGAGTTTTTATCTTGTCATGAAACATAATTAAATTAGTAGCTTAATGGCCTAAAAATTATACAAGACCATTAGTTTCAAGACTGAAACTGTAATTTATAATGCCTGTGGCCCCTGCCATTGTATTGGTGTCAGATGAGACGCAGAAAAAAACAAAAAACCTTTTCCACAGTAAATATTCACAATATGGGTTTCATTTTATTGTTAAAAAAGACTAGGACGACATTTTTTGTCACAAAGCACTACCTACTCATTCACAGGACAACATCTTAAAATAAATCATTTTGAATCTGAAAAGGCTATGACTAATTGCTCCGCAGTGCAGGTTGACTCCAAATTCTGATGGCTAAATATAGGTGGACCATATGACCTAAGAGTCAAATCATTAGCCCCTGGTAGGGTCTCCGAAGGCTTGCATATTACTTGAGTATCCCTGGTTCTCTGACTAGCCTGAGTGAATGTCTCACATTGGGAAAAGCCTCCGGAGTAACCTCATCAGAAGCTCATACTCCATTGGCTGGAGTTTAGGGCGTCAGTATCAGCATATGTGGAGGCCCTGCCCATATAAAAAGCAATAAACATTCACCTCTTCCTTGGTATGATTGAGAAAGGAGGGTCGTCTGGTGATACACTCACTCATGTTACTCAGAGAACAGGGGTTATGCAAGTAACCTAAAGTTCTCTTTCATAGCATTCGTTTCGTGTCTAACATTGGAAATACTGACTCCCGTATTGCTAGGCAGATGTTACCCTGGAATCACCGCAAGTTAACAGGTGTGCAGGGTGGCTTGGCGTTCCGGTGCGATGCTCTGTCTGCAGACAGCATAGGAGCAGGGAAAGTAGCTGCTGCTACGTCAAACGCAGTTATTATAAGCGGAGTGTCCAGACCCAGTCAAAACGAACAAACAAACAGTGCATCAGCTGGCTATCCAGCGCAATGTGTAAACAGTTGATAGGGGAGTTGACTGCTGGAATTCAGAGATGTCGTATTTAAGTTTATGTTATGCTTGTTCAACAGTCGTTTGATATATTGCTATTTAAAACATTTTCTTTTTTGCGCTGGTGATTTTCCTTAGGTGCTGGGTAAAACCTCTTTGGGGCCGCCAAAGAATTCTCTATGCAGGAAAAACCCTGCTGACCAACAGCCTTCCCATCAGGACCTACATGGCAAGCAGAAAATGCTGCTTAGTAGAGTTTGCAAGTAAAGAAACCCTTCCCTTTGTCCATTATGTCCTGTAAGAAGGTCAAAATCCCTGCCACGGAACACTGGAAGGAAAACTCCTCCAAGTCTGAGCACCATTTTTCAGGGTTGAACAACTCTAGGGCCAAGCCCACAGAACAAGTCTCTCCAGGTGAGGATAAAATATCTTCCGTTGCATCTGGGACAGCAGGTCAATGCGTAATGGGACAGGCCCCAGTGCAAGCCAGGGCTTTGATGGCAAAATTAAACATAGGGATTTGTGAAAGATTGAGTTTCAATGTCTTGAGCCCAGGTGTATTTAGATATAAGGCCTCATTTAAAAGTTGGACTAACCCATATCTATAGAGCTGCTGATGTCCTGCAGCAGGCTGGCCAGCTGAGTGGCTTCCAGGTTTGAGAATGCTGCCTGGTACTGGGAGATCCACTGGTCGAGGTCAGCCAGCTTGCTTTCAATCGCCTCCTGCACCGTCAGTTGCCGTGACTGTAGCTGGGTGTGTTCAGAGTACCTGTGGAGAGAAGGCCTGATGAATAAGATTTAATGTTGATACAAAGCTTATATGAGCAATATTCCCAGCTCCTTACTGAGCACTTCAAGATGTGAAAATAAATGCAAACATATTGGTTAATGCAGAAAACACTTTTCATTGTTTGTTGTGAAGTTTCAGACCTTTGCTCCAGGGTAAGGAGTACATGGTCAGGATGGTTCTCTGCTTCCTCCAGGAAGCACATCTCCTCCTGCAGCTTTGCTTGTAGTTTCTCCCCCTGGCAGAGCAGCTCCTGCAGAACCAAGTACTCCTCAACAGCCTCCTGCACTTGTGGCAGCACAGTCAGCATGTCGTCACGATTCTTAAACCAGTTTACCTGCAGAAAGTCCACAAGATACCTTTAAAATCATCCAGTGATTTACTTCTGATTTGTGTGCACTTGAAAACATTGGGTTCCCTGATCTTGAAATAAATGGAAGTTATAATTCAGAGGCTTTAATAACAAATTTGTAGTAGTGTGTATTCTCCTTTCTACCCTAGATTTTTACACTTTATTGTATGAAATAAAACCAGATTCCAGAGAACCTCAAAAAATGAATACCAACCACACCAACCATATAATTATGCCAAATATTTTGAATTTAGAATAAAACTGCCACATCAGCAATTTTCACTCTACTATTTTGATGACCTCACCTTAATCTCAGCAACCCTGGAGGAGAAGAGAGAGCGTGTGATATCTCTCTCCATTTCCCTCTTGCTCTGCTTACTGTCAGCCTGTTGGCCTCCTCCTCCATAAACTGCACCAGCGAAGCCCACCTCCCCCCCAGCAGTCCAGTCGACCAGAGGATCATAGACAAAGGCCTCAAGCAGGGTCAGTAGTGTCTCTCTGCCCCTGCGCATCATCTGAACCACCTGAAAGGACACACCAGACTTCAGCAACTATTTAGTAGAGCAGAAACTACCCCCCAGATACAGAAAATTTATTTAATGAATGAAAATATATTATACTATATGCTATAAACAGATGAATAGATGCTCTTATGATAAGAGTCCTGAATTGTAAATAAAGTGTGAATGTGAAGGGTCCCAGAAAATGTTAGATGATGACCTGTTCACAGGACAGCCTGAAGATGCCCTCCACCCCAGTGACTCCTAGAGCAGTCTCAATGTTGTGGGTCATCCTGAATGGGACCTTCTCTGGCACACGTAGGCTTTTTCCTAGGGGGACATTGACACCCACAGACAGTAACTTAAGCAGAATACCAAAGTAGATCAATATCAAGTAGGGGTGGGAATCACCAGAGTCCCCATGATAGGATATTATCACGATAGGATATTATTGCGATTTTTAACATTTTGCGATATGCTGAGAATTGCGATACAATATGTTGCGATATAACTATTTGAACTGGTTATTATGTCCACAAAATTAAAAATCAAGAACTGTTTTGTCAAATAAGAAAAAAAACTCTCAGTCTACTCATCTCACTTCAGTCTTTTTATTTCTACACAATGGGAGTCAATCCCACAGCCTGACCGATACTGTGATGAAAGTAGATCCCTGTGAAAGGCTGCATGCACCTCACAAACTGAACTTTTGGTTTCAGACTAATCGAACTTGAACGTGAATTTTGAACAATGCAACTTTTTCAAAATGAATTCTGCAAACCCCTTCAGCAATTAAACTTTTAAAAAGCATATGTACTATTAATATATTAAAAATATCGATACTTGGCAGCCATGAGACGATATAATATCGGGTCTAAAAGCCTTACATCAAATGTGATCGAAACTCAACATATGGTCAAGCTGACCAGTGGAAACTGACCTTTTTCAAAGCATACATTGTAGTCGATGTGCACCACCTCTCCAGTGGTCATGTCAATCAACACATTGTCTAGGTGACGGTCACCAAGGCCAATAATGTATCCCACCATCGACATAACCGCAGTGGATCTGGCGTAGGACTTCAGCAAAAAAAGAGACGGAAATATCAACTGAAAAGTACATTCATAGAGGAAGCTTATAAAGGCTTGGAATTTTGTCACTGATAACATTTTTTAAGTTCCTGCTGGTAATTTGAAAATGAGAAATTAAATTAAATAAAACTATTAAAATAGTAACAACCACAGTTACCTGAGTTACCCCCCACCATTCACTGGGTGTTGTGCAGGAACACCACAGCTCCTTGGCCAACAGGTTGGAAGGAGTAGCTTCCATCAACTCTTTCAGCACTTCCTTCATGACACCGAGAGGCCAGTCTCGTCGTGTCACATCTAGACTAAGCCCCACTGCTTTTAGAGCCGGCCCAATGCGACTGTAGTAGAGCTCACTGGGGCGGGGTACTGGAGGCACTGGCTGCTGTTGGAATGAGTCTTGTGCCTGGTGGTAAATGTAAAAAAAAAAAAAAAAAAAAAAAAACATCTAGAAAAGCAATACAATTGTAATTTTCTAATATGTGACATTCCTAGGAAATTCATAGCTTCCACGTGATGTCACACTATTATGGAAAGAAAGGCTCTCTACCACTGTACGCTACTGAGAAGTTAATGGTCTCATTTGCCCCCTACATGTTTTTATCAGTTTTATTTTTCAAATGAAAGACAGTTGTTTACTGTGATACACTAATCAACGAGGAGACGAGCTCGGGTTTTGCTTATACAGAATTTAATCTGAGAAAGAAAACCCAGAGAGGGGGACCTTTGTGGATTAATGCGTTAGATCCTCTGCGGCTCCTGTGAAGGAACAAAAACTGACTTTTCTTCATCATGACAACAAAAAGATTGGGTTAACTTGATCTAAATATTATTGCCTTTATCTAAAATTACTGCCCCAGAACACTGAAATTGGCAGCTGACAGTCATCCTGATACTATCGTTCGCTAACTTTACCTAGCTAATGTTAGCTAATTAGCATTCACCGACGCTTGAATGAGGAGGAATTTCTTGCCCTTCACTTCCTAAACAGCAGCAGTATGGAATCAGACACATCAAAAATACATAAAGCTGCCTGTATGTTTGTAGACCTTAATCCTACAGCAGTGAAAGGACAGTGATTCTCTTCTAAATGCAAGTAAACATCACTGAAGTGACATTCTGGTATCACAGACGCATTCAGCTGAAAGTCACCAGACAGCTATATGAGGGTCGCAAAGAGCACAAAACTCACCATTTACAGTTTACTTCGGTTGTCAGGGGATTTCAACATTTACGTGTTGTTTATAGTAAATGTTAAATTAAAAAGCCTGTCTTGCAGTTCTATAGTGTTTTCAAAAGGTATCCGCTACTTTCCTGAGCTTTTTGACCTCCAGCCCTCAACACTGGTCAAGTGTCTGAAATCTATGAAAAGTGGTAAGAATAAGGCCTAGTGCTGCTTCGATGTCACAAATTCTTGCTCTTCTCCTTCTCCAGTACACATCTACTACTTGACTACCTTTTGAGCCTGCAGCACAGCCTCCCTCTGCTGCCAGCGCTTGTACAGGCCAAAGAGCGGCGTGGCTCCATCCACCCACTGGATGAGTCCCGATCGAGTTCCAAGAGGTGTGACTGAGTAGTGGCGGGCATGGAAACATGGCTGCTCCTGTTGGTTGATCTTGGTGAACATGGTGTTGACAATAGACAAAAACTGCATGATGCGTTCATCCAAATGCAAATCCTCCAGACCTAAATAAGAGGGACAAGATGAAATTAGTTTTTCTTTTTACTAACAACACTGCAATTAGAATCCAGGTAAAGTATTAAATTACGGTATTCTACGTACAAATTGATTTGTGTGCAATGTAAATTAGAGCAAAGCTTAACTTAAGACCAAATAATATTCTTGCTTGATTACACTATCTATCCAATCTCACTTTACAGAGGACATATTATCCCCCTTTTCCACCTTTTAAAACAGTCCCCTGTGGTCTAAATGAAACATCTGTGCTGTGCTTTGGTCAAAATATGACATGAATCAAGCACCAGAGGAGGTTTGTGACCCTGTATAAACCAGCTCTCTCAGAATGCTCCGTTTGGTGTGTGCGTCTCTTTAAATGCAATGATCCCTGTCCCCTGTAGTCCAAATGTCAGTGTCGCTGGGCCAGACACTGAGTGAGCACCAAATTGCTCTAAGGAAGTAGTTCCCAAATTTTTGATAAACACTGTCATACTCTTTGCTTACACATTTCTATATTTTCAGAATTTATCTCAAACATTGGCTGCAAAAAGAGCGAAAAACCCCCCCAAAAAACTAACAAGCCGCTTTTAAAGATACTGCAACATGGAACTTCCAATTTTTCAGCCTTACATTTTCCTTGGAGTCCTCTCACCAAATTTGCCATGCTGTTCTAGCAGTGAAAACATTGTTTATTGTTTTGGTTAAGCCTTGCAAGGCCCCCCTCTGATAACTCTGGGCCACCCATAGGGGTCCGGCACCCCACTTCAGGAATAACTGCTCTAAGGGATGGCAATGGGTCTATGAATGATAAGATCGATTAGATAGGCCCCTGCTGGGAAGCTTAGCATTCTGTATAGCTACCTGCGCAAACAGTTTATGAATGCTAGTGTAAAAGAATTAATTTTACATGTATTGTGAAGCAGTTTGAGAATTCAGATGACATGAAATCTCTGGATTTTTCAGAAACAGTCCACTGTTTGATGTCCTACCTTTAAATAGGTATGGGTAGTTACGTCCATCTGAGCCCAGGAAGAAGAGCTTCTTTGGCTTGGTCTTAGTGGGCAGGATGGTGATGGTGTTGCCGACACTCTGTATGGTGACAGCATCTGATGCTGATACTTCGCCTGGCAAAGCCATCTCTGTTGTGCTCATGGACACCAAACGAGGACTAATTTCATCCAGATGAAGCAGATAGCTCGCTCGCTTCTGAGCACGCTGTTGCAGGCTCATCATGATCTGATCAACACACACACAAAAATCTTGTCAGGCTGCCAAAAAGTTTAGCATATAATCAATTAGTGAAAATGTATAAAAAGTAACGAGACTACAATATATGCAGGTTGTTCCTTCTGATGTAGTTGCTGCTTTATATTCATTGAAGGAAAGTTCAAACACAGACAGATGCACACACACCTGCTTGAAGGGGAGCCAGCTGCTGGCAGGACTGGCAGGGTTTGAAGGGTTTGTAAGTCGCTCTAGCGCAGATGAAATGGCATCACCATAAGTCTTCTGGAACCATGTTTCATGTGGGGTCTCTGCTGGAGCAGCTGTAATGCTGCAGACATGATCCAAGGCAAAAACTACTGGACGCATAAGGGCAGAGTGTTTCTCACGCATAATGGCAATCTTTTCATCCCTGCAGCACAAGAACAGAGGTTAATACAGCTTTGCATACTTAGAAAGAATCATTTAATGGTAAACTGATGTCCTATTTTACAATTTCAGGAGTGCATGTGTGAAAATGGCTTTACAGTCTACAAGCTTCCCACTGTGTGTGCAGGCTGAAAAAATAGCTTTGTATACAGTACATGGGCAAACCATGGAGTGGCTTGGTGTGAGACGAAATTATTATTATTTTTTTTAAATCACGATGCCTTAAAACATCATATGAGAAAATTTTTTCTGGTGTAATCTGTAGTAAGTATTTGTGAACCAAAACAAATGATCTATCATTAAACATTTGAAAAATATTTAACTTTGAATGAGCTCACTTAATCATGTTGCAGCTCTTTGGTTTGCTTTGTTGATATTTTCTTTATATCCGCAATAAATAACTAAGAGTCCTTTTTAGATATACAGTAGGTAGGCAAGACTCACCTGCGGAGTGTGTTGTTGTTCTGCACCCTCTTGACCTCATCTTCAAGTTGTTGGATCCTACGCAGGACATGCATGTGTTGCTGTTGTAATACACCCAGCCACAGTTCATCCCACAGAAGGGTCACTCTGCGTAGCTCTCCAACTAGCTGCTGGACCTAATCACCAGAGAGGACTTGTTAGCAGAAGGTTTGCAGCTAAAAGACTACAACAAAAATCTGATTCAAGGCCAAACTGCATGTTTGAGCATGTTAGGGTGTACACATTTTACTTCATTGAAACCTGAAAGTAAAGACACATACCCAGGATTTCTTGATTTTCTATCCCCCCCCATAGCTGAGTATACGACATATTTAGATTTGTTCATATAGTATGAAACTATATGTGTTTCAACTTCAAATATAATAGTTTTAAATTACAAATGTTTCCTTGAAACATATACATAAAGTCATTCCCCTCATTGTGATGAAATCTCTAGTTATACAATTTATGTTTTACATTTAAACATCTTGTATTTCATGTGTTTAGTTTTTGCACCAAATAATAAAAGTAGTATCGATGAAAGTATCGATAAGTATTGGTATCGATAAGCGGTATTGGTATCAATAAAATCCTAACGATACCCATCCCTAGTAGCCATAGAAAATTTTCCGCACTGAATGGAAGTTGTACCAAAAGAGTTTCAGTGTATAAATATCTTTGTATTCGGCTCGATAAAACATCTACATTCAAAAACTATATTGATAGTCTTATCAGCAAACTTCACACTGAACTTGGGAAATCTGTCTTGAGCTTTTTTTACAACGTATTTTTAAAAATCGACATTCTCCTTTCTGTTGAAAAGATCCAGTCAATAATTTCAAATGATTTCCCCTCAGTGTGTGATTGATTTCTCTTAGTATTGTTCTTTGCATGTTTTAATTGTAATTGTAGTATCTCAACATCATTGTTAAGTGAGGGAAACCTTAATGATTTTCAAGGCTTAAAGAAAGGTTGATGATAAAGATGATGGTGTGGCCTCCTACCTGAAGCACCATAGTAGGGTTTGCAAAGGATAGTTTCTCCACAATCTTGCTGTAACAATCCTGCATCATGGCTTGGTCCTGACTGGAGCAGAAGGTAGGCAGCTCTTCAGGAGCTCCTACTTGCCCGCAGTTATCGAGCTGCTCCTCCCCCACCCCATCCAGGCCCTCTCCCTGAATGCTGCCCAAGAATGTGGGCAGAGCTGAAGGTAATTTACTCCCTGTGAAAATATTAAATGAACAGAACTTTAGTTTTTAATATTTCTAGTGGTGTAAGTAATCATTTTAAATTCTTACTAATAAGACATGTTTAAGGACATGTATAATAAGATATTTAAGAGTACCTGCGTTATGAGCCTCCCCTCCAAGAGAGAGGGAGCCCACAATTGCAGGGTAGAGGATGAGATGTGGAGAGTCCTGAGCCACTCGACATAGCAGGCTGCATATGCTCTGTCGAATGTATGCCTCTGGATGGTTGAGACGTGAAAAAAGCTGTGGGATGATACCTAGGGAGGAGGTGTGGTGAAAGCTGGTTGTCATAAAGAGGTGGAGGACATGATAGTTAATACAAGGTATAGTTACTAGAGTGTGTCTGCTATATGTTTTCCATGTTGTTATATTCTCAAACATTAACCTGTCTAACCAGGAGACAATCAAATCTAAACATTTTCCTGCAGTTTACAAACTTCTGTGTCTTCTACTCATTTTTTTCTTCCTTTTCATCTGGAAAAATAATTGCAACAACAACTAGTGCAAAGGTGAGTGTGGAAATGTAAGTTAAACGTCTAAACCTATTTTTGTACTCCAAGGGGAGCAAAAACTTGCTATGTATCAGCTTTATTGCAATACAGGAACCTATCGGCCGTCTTTCGACGATGATTGAGTTTAAATTGATCTCTTCAAACAGATATCTGATAGCAATATCATCTAATACTAACGCTAAATTGTTAGTTCGACTGTAACCAATGCAAACTAGGGATGGGAATTTACAGTAATCCCTGTACTCGATTACTGTAAATACCTAATGAACGAGTACTAGCAACCGCAAATTAATTATTATTATTATTTTTTTTAACGTAAACAAAAAAATGGGTCTGTCGGACATGGAACTCCCAAAACGGAATTGTAAGCTTTATGCCTGTAAAATAACATAAATATCCAATATTTAAACATAAATGTAAATAAATAGCCTTCTCCTTTTACAAAACTTTATGGGAGCATATCTCCAGTTACCATTTTGGTTATTAGCAATCTGCTCTGCTCTGGTTTTGTCACAAAGATGTGTACTTACCATAGCCTGGGCTAACAGTGCTAATGACGCGATGCGATACTGCCTGTTTTCTGTCTCGGCCTTTTTTTCCTTGTGCTTTAAGCGCATGTGGTTAAGCATCAAACTAGTATTTCTATGGTATGCAAGTTTAATGCCACATATCTTGCACTGCACATTAACGTCGTCTTATTTGTCAAAGCACTTCCAGACATAACTTTTCTTGGCTGACATGTCAGGTGTAGCAGACACCTGCGACATGTGTTTGTTGTGCTTTTGCTTTCGGTGTAATATCTTCCTAGAGAGTTGCCGTAGCTGCTGTAATACAGTTACTTTTGCTGGCTTGTGTGTACTAAAGTTGAAGCTGTGGCTGGAGAAGTCATATGCTTGTGTTAATTATATTGTATATTGTGTTATTTAATAATTTTCCTACCTAGTATATTCAGTTGGGCGAAAACAGAAAGCTGGGTCAAATGTAAACCTGTATGAGTTCAAGTTTTGTAGCCAATAGCAGCGCTTGCACAGGTGCACGAGTAATGAAATGTTACTTGAATAATGAGGTCAACAGCTAGTACCGAGTACTCGTACCCATCCCTAGTGCAAACATGGAAGATTAAGTCCAGATGATAGTCGATGGGTTCCTAGATTGGGCTCATTACCTGAACAAAATCTCAGAGGAAGAAACACAACCAAACAGTCACACACTATTTGCAACACATTTTTTTGCAACATGACATACCCCTCCAGGGTGCTGTTGGTGTGGAGGCTAAGCCCAGCTCAAGCCTTTCCCTTAATTCACCAGCATGCTTCACCAACAGACGTAGAAGACGTAGGGTTGCCATGACGATCAAATCATCATTGCTCTGTTTGATGTTGTGATATGATAGCAGGAGTTTAGGGTCATCCTCATCTATAGGGACCTAAAACACACACAGACAGAATACTCTCAGTACTGAGGACTGAACAGAGGGCTTCCTTGACTCCCAGTCCTAGTCTTCCCCAGCAATATGTAACTTTACAGTCATTATGTCTTACCTGTCCAGCATTGAGCTTGAGGAAGGTAAAATAGGCTTGGCAGGACACCCTGTAGAGGCCAAAGATACGGCCCACCACACGTCTCCAAACCCGTATTAGACCATCTGTTACAAGCTGGCCTGCCTCCACTAGCCATGGGCATGAGCCAGTGAGATGCCGCCAGATCAAGTCTACCATGTCGTCTTCATCGTCTTCCTGCTGTAGAGCCATGTCTTCATCCTGACACACAAAAGAATGAAACAATCAGATCAATCTGCACAAGCAAACCAATACCCTTGTTCAGATAACAAAGAGGTGCATATTTATGATTTTCTCTGTTAAGACTTTCAGACAAAAGGATTGATTTTTGGACCCGAACATGTACAGCTTGAACATATAGTCAAATTATACTCAAAAAATATGAATTACTCATAGAAAGCAGAACACAAGGCCATTAAAGGAGAAAACCATCTTTAAAGCAGAACTTCAAACGGTAGCAAAAGCAAATGAGCCCAACTTAAAGTTAAGTTTGACTTTTGGTTTCTATTTCTGTAAGAGCCATATCAACGCACAGCTAAAAATTAATCTTGTTGAAACTAGGGCTGCACGATATTGGTAAAAACTGACATCGCAATATTTTTTTTTCCTGCGATGTATTTGCAATATGACAAACTGAAAAACTGAAATTGAAATGATCATCTCGCTTGGCGTCTATGGCACCACTCTGAAACAAAACTGTCAGAAATGTTTGGATCCTGCTTAAATTTTAACATTCTAGAAAGATTCAAACAGCCATTATTAAAACTCTTTATCCCAAGGGTTTTAATGTATCTCATTAATGAATCAAATGATAGAAACTGAGAAGTTTACGGTTTCACTCTGTTCAGCTGAATTCTCCCAGACTCCTGAAGAAATGATCACATACAGACTCTCACCTGTCTGCCTCTGTCTCTCTCTGCCCCCGTGAACTGAGAGCCCGTTGTGACTGAAGAGAAAGGTGAGCGCACAGATCTAGAGGGCGCTGCATTAAACCCCGAAAGTGTTCAATATAGCCACTTATATGTTAACTATAAGCAAACTGTCAGACTGTCAAAATCCCTGCTCTTCACCGCTCACATTCACCGCTCCCTCTCTGTCAGTCGCTCGACCAAAAAAATAATATAAAATAAATAAAACATTTTCCTTTCCGGTGTGAAAAAATACAAACAGCCATGTATTATTCTTTTGCGGGCGGTATTTGAGTTTTGTACAGAGAGGGAGAGAGGCTCGGCAGGGTGAAGAGGACCGGACTGTGAGAGGAGAAATAGGCAAACTGGCAGCTTAAAAAGATGAAAACTCCCCAAAAGAAAAAGTGTCTGTAACCAAAAAAAAAGACTCTACCTGGATGCCAGTAGGTCGACACATTGCCTGTCCAAGAATGCTGAAGATGGTGTCTTTGTCTTTTTCACTGGTAGTTGCTGGCAGCAGCTCCTCAATCTCTTTCTTTTCCCCAGGAAGAAGAGGTAATCCTTCCCCTTGGCTTGAGAGAAAAACACAAACCAGAAGGCAATATCCTTCATCATTGGATGATGGGCCTATACACAAAATAATGGAGTCTAATTCATCACCAACAACAGCATCAAACTAAAAATAAAAAAATAAATAGACTAAAATTTAAAATAACATAAGGGCGCGATAACTGGCAATCCGTACCGTGCTGTGCTTAAGCATGATTGCACCCCCCTTCCCTATTCCCCTGCTGGCCAGCATGGCCTCCCCGCTCACTGCTACAGGACAAACCGGGCCTAAGCACGAAGCATGCATAATAACGTAAAGCCATTCATGTGTTATATTACAAAGTTATGTACAATTAATGATGTTAGTCCTGAAGCAGTGTGAGTGCAGCCAGCAGCAGAATGGGGAGGGGGGGGGGACACTTAAGCAAATTTTGCAAATTTAACGAAACGCGATAGACTTTTTTCTATAATCAAATGCTAAAATAATTAGTTAATAATTAAATAGGCAATGTCTCATTATCATAAAAATATAAGAAATTAAAATGACGGATCATTATAGATTATGGCGGAAATTTTATGACCCTGTCCGTCAAAATGAGAGACAACAAGAAAGTCTAGCCTAACCTCTGTGCATGAAATATGTTTTGTTTTACATATGAGGCTCGTTGCATATTTCTCTGTTAAACAGACATTGATATTGCTACACTTACCTTGCATTATCCACCACTTTCCTGCCCCAACGGTAGGCCCAGCTGGCCAGGGCTGCCCAGGCCTTGGCCATCTCTGGAGCCAAGCTGACAGAGAGCTGGTAGAGTTGACCCAACACAAAGTCTGGTTCCCCGACCCCCACACTCACTGCAGAGGGAAAACCACCAACAAATGCAAACATTTCTTATATGTCTATATTTGTCTGGAGTGAAGCATTGTGTTTGTTAGTGTGAAGATTATCAAAAGACCTTGAAGATAAAATATTACCTGAAATTTCAGCACTGATCTGGGGAATGCCCTGGACTTCAAGAGGAAGCTCCAGGAGAGCGGATATAATCTGAGTCAGGGGTGACATGCTGGCTGCTGTATTTGATGAGTTTACTGCTCCTGTCTTCTTTAACACCTAGAC
This sequence comes from Labrus mixtus, assembly GCF_963584025.1. NCBI lineage: Eukaryota > Metazoa > Chordata > Actinopteri > Labriformes > Labridae > Labrus > Labrus mixtus. Next base: position 10,553,843 of record NC_083631.1, read on the forward strand.
CAAAAACAAATAAAAAATCAACAGTCAACATATCATTTTGTTAGTTTTTACAAAATAAAAACCAGAACCCATTGCAAACTTGGTCTTAAGGAACACGTTATGATAAGAAAACAATGTTCTGTTTTATTCTTTCTGCCTGCCAGAGACCGTAGGTAATACAAGGATATCCAATGCATGCATGCTCAGGAGGTTGAGGCATAATGCCAGTTAGGTCTCCTGTATCACCTCCTAGGTCATGTATATGACCTAACAAGAGGCCAAACTTTAGGCAATCATCAACAACAGAATTTCATTTCCAAGGTTTCCAGTGACAAAGATGTATGACCAGCCGGTCATTTTGTATAACATTTGTAGTTTGTATATATGTGCTATTTCATTATTTTTGACACCAGAGACTGTTTATACCTGGACGACACATAAACAAATATCAACAAAGTAACAAATGATACCTAGCAGTCAAATCATTTTCATGTTCCTGCCTTAACATCCATTAAATAGTATAATGATGCAGCATAATAAAATATGGGTAAAAAATGTAATATTAAAAAACATTCAGCAATCCAAAAGCAATTTTTACTTTCTAATTAAATTTCACACCAGCAATTTCTTAGAAAGGTGAAGTTTTCATCTGCTTTTTTAGTTAACAGTCCTCATAATCTCTGTTCTTGAGGACAGATCTACCAGCGCAAGTTCAGTAACTGCTATGCCTGTTCCAATGTAGCCGAAATGATACAAGACACATCAACAGTGTGAAGCGCAGGACTTGCAGCATCTCCACCACCAGATACAATGTCACAATTCACTTAGCAGACGTACATTCATTCATACACCGCAGCGGGAGCAATGCAGGGTTAAGTGTCTTGCCAAAGGACACATCGGACATGTTGCTCAGCTGGGGATCGAGCGATGACGACTCTACCAACTGAGCCACAGCCGCCCCAGATACGTCATACAATAATCCTCTTCTCTGTTATCACCTTGTAAGGTGCTCCTGAAGACCTTCTTACATACTTTGTTCTAGTCGGGCCTGCTGCACCTCAACTTTGTTGTAAAACAAATGATTGGGGCGAAGTCCTAACAGAGGCAAAATAGTGACTGAAAAGAGCAGTGCTGGCAGGTTAGAACCGCAACATTTGATTATGTGCGTGAGTATATGTTTATGTGAAACTATTGCTAATTGCTAACGTGGTCGACTTACAGTATTCTGCTTAAAGGGATACTTCACCCGTTGAAACATGAATCTGTATTGACATTGGGTCATATATGTAGTAGAAATGTGAAATCAATTTTGAAGTTGCCTTCTTGGCCGAGAAAAGGCAGAAAGTGTCTTTTTGGCTCATGTGGATGAAAGACACCAAATCCCAGAATGCACAGCACTGCAGGCCACTCCCCCTAAGGTCCGAACCAGAATCAGAAATACTTTATTAATCCCAGAGGGAAATTCGATCGTTACAGTTTCTCCAAAATATACAATACAGCAGTAGAAATATAGTAATAAAAACATTTACAGACATATTTACTTCAACACAAGGTCGTTTCCTCAACTGATTCCAAAATTTCTTCCAGAATTGATCTTGGAAATTCCTGTCAGAAAACATACTCTATGTCTGTGTCCATAGGCAAACAGTGAGAGCATCGACACTACCAGTCCGCCCCCAGCTCGAGCCAGCCCGGGCTCCTCGTCCTCACCGCCGCCCAGCAATATAACAATATAGCCGCGAGACGGTTGCTTTTGGCCCCGGCGGCCAGAGGTGGCCCCGGTGACTAGCGGCCAGAGGTGGGCCCGGCGGCCAGAGGCCGCAGCAGCCAAAACACAAGACCGGCCTGTTGGCAGCAGTCGCCTCGCCGCTATATTTATATTTTTTCACCATTATCAGCTTTCTCCATAAAGCCTGTTAGCATAGCTTTCAAGCAATATGGCGGACGTTATGTTTCGATTCTGGGAGTGAGTTCCCACCCACTGATCTGTGATTGGTCTGTAGCTTCGAAAATATGAGGAACTAGTGTTGTAGTTTCACCCTGCTAACCGCAACAGCTTCCAGTGACGCAAAAATCGTCATTTTGCCACAAGCTAACGTCCCTCACTGTGAGTAAACTTAAACCCATGAGAAGTTTCATTCCTCAGGTGTCCAATGCCTCTTTTCAAACTATTTGTGGTCTGGTTGAAGATGAGGCTCAGTTTTTTATTTTGTCTGATAATGCCAATTCATGCCTTTCTAATTTATCTCATCTAGAGAGACAAACTCTTGAAGCTCTGGCTAAAGATTAAGATTAAGATTTACTTTATTGATCCCGCAAGGGGAAATTCTGTTTTTACACTCATGCAACACACACATAGGCTGTAATATACACACATGCAGAAACAGGACTCCTATGGACATGCACTAATGGAGAGATGTCAGAGTGACGGAGCCGCCCCCAGCAGGCGCTCCTGAGCTGGTGGTGGGTGGGGGGTTTGGTGCCTTGCTCAAGGGAACCTCGGCAGTGCTCAGGAAGTGATCTGGCACCTCTCCAGCTACCAGACCAACTTCCATATTTAGTCCGCACCAGGACTTGAACCGGTTCCCAACCCAAGTCCCTACAGACTGAGCTACTGCCGCCCCCGATAAAGATGAGTCCATTGTTATACGTGACGCAGTCAAAGATGGTGCAAGTGCTACAAAATAAAGACTCATACTGGTGACATAAGAAATCAAGTAACACTGATTTTCACTCCCTAGTTTTTACACAAAAGATCCACACAAGCTGTCAAGAACCAGTACCAGGATGTCCCACAGTTTTTGTAGTAGGTTCTCTGACTGAATCAATTTCTAAGTTGATTGATTTTCACGTTTAAAATCGAAGAGATGAGAAGATGAGAAAGTTTAGGTCTGTCTGTGGGCATGATCTGTGACTCAGATCTGTTGGTTACTATGGGAGTTGTTTTAGAAGCCCGACTTCACTACTTGAGACAACAACTGCCATCTCTGGAAACATGATGTCTAACCCCTTAACTAGTTTACTTTCATTACCCAAGTCTTGAATGTGACTTTGGAGGTGTATCTTCATATCATGCTTTTCCAGGTATTACAAAATATAACTGGTGGATATCCATAAATACTAGACCTTAACATTTAACAACTGTTTAAGAAAACGTGCTGAAGATGGCTCAGTGTTTAAGTAACATTCAATAAATATATTTTTAAAAAAAAAGGTAAATAACTTTTCTAGGCATCATATAATGTGCTAAAAAAGCCCAAGTAACATAACTTAATCTCAGGATTACTTTTCAGAAAAATTGAAATTCAGACAGAATTCAAGGTAGAGAAGTAATTAAAAGTGAGCATGCCTGTTTAAGCTGAGGTGTCAAGTCTTTCCAGTCAGCCAACAGCCATTTGCAGAGTGTCAGCAGTGAGCGGCATGCAGCACCTTCATTCTTCCCAACATGGCAGTAGGACAGAGCAGCTCTGCTCAGCATCTCCATGGCTGGCATGGACTGGCCTGTGGACGGAGACATTACTTCACGCACAAAGAACACTGCAGACAGTATTCTGAACAACATTATAAGCACACTATATACATACACTTCTTTCAGACAACTGAGAAATCTTTACAACCAAGTGTCAGCTGGGAACACCTTTGCCTTTGTCAGATAACAATTTGTTACCTGTGTGCCTATGCTAAACTTCCACAAAAAATGATCTGTAACTATAGTAAAGTGCTGCTGTTATTTTGCTTTATGTCACTGCTGCTCAGGACAGATATACCTAAAATTCCAAACTTTGTCCATGCAAGCACAGATATATCTAATGGTAGTTTACAGCTTCTGAATATCTCCCGATGCTAACCTGCATTTCTTAGGACTTTGGCTCTTTCCATCTGCAACTCTGGTCCCCACTTCTCCCCCACAGTGCCCTTCAGGGTGAGACGCCTCAAGGATTTGCTCAGTTCGTCCTGCTGCTCCTCCTCTTGTGTCTCGTCAGTGCACTGGCTGAGCAGGCGGGATGCCAGAGCAATGTTGCCTTTTTTCCGGGCAAATTTGACAGCAGTCAGACAAAGCTCTGTTAGGTGGCCATCGATGGAAGAAGAGTAACCTAGAGAAGAACAGAGAGAACTCAGAATATAGTTTTTCCCAATCGGCCAAAACTTGGTCCACCTTAGAAAAAAAGAAATACATTACTGTTAATAAGAATGTGCTGAGTTTCTGATGAGGTGAAACGAACTTGTGATGATGCCGTTGCTTCACATTAAAAGCTTTCCATTAGAAAGGCATTGGTAAGAGTCACACGGTGCGGTTGGTCAAGATGGCTGCCTGAACCGAAGCTCCGACGAGCATCATTTAATTAATCCTGTAGTTTGTGTTTACATTAGCTATAGAAGCATTGTTTTTGCATTAAAAGACTCTCTTGGTCACACAGGATGGCGGAGCAGTTCAAATGCGGGGACATCAAGGTGCATTTGCGATCTAAGAACCTGAATCAAGATAGCGACGGAAACAGTTCGGAAGGCCGATAGGGGACACATGTTGGTCAGGATATTGTTCATTTATTTGCCACACTGCAAAAAATATCCAGCGATTTAGCCAGCCACCGGAGATCGATCAAGCTCACAGGGAGAGACAGCGCACCATCCTGGTTCCCTTCCTCAGCTCATCTGACAGGGAGTTTATTTTACGCACGGCACGAAATAAACCTGAGATGAAGTGGGAAGGTAATCGCATCATGATATTCTCGGATTTTTCACGAGCCACGCAGCTGAAACTGGATAAATTCAGGGAATGCAAGAAAGCTCTGCCGGAAAGCAACATTAAGTTTGCCCTCGTCTACCCGTCTATCCTGAGGATTGATAGCAACGGAGGACAGGAACGATTTGATAATCTGAAAATAACAATGGAGCATATTCAGAAGATTCTGTCTCTCAAATGGACTTTAAAAACTTGTGAGACTTCATTTAATATAATTCCCCATTCTTTTATTTGCAGTGACCACCTCATTATATGGGTATTCTTTTTACTTATAATTATTTAACAAGAAAGGATTAGTGTGGGGTCACTTGGTCAGTCGACGATCATGGACCGCAAGTTTTCTTCTGTTAAAGGGGAGAGTGCAGAGTTACACGCTTTTTAGGGAGGGTGGGGTTTTTCGGGTATGAGTGGTCTTTCAAGGCCATTCATCATAAGCGTAGAGCTGAGAGGTGGCAGGTGATGTGTACATTTCCAATTTTGTATAACTGCTAAATTTGATATTTTGCGTATTTCCACATGGAACATGAAGAGCCTAGGACATCCAATAAAAAGAAAAAAGATTTTGTCTATTCTGAAATCCACTAAGCATGATGTAGTGTTTTTACAGGAGACACATCTGTCTGCTACAGAATCAGATAAATTGGTATTTATTGAGACTGGGTGAGCCATGTCTATTACAGTGTAGGATCTAGCCAAAGCCAGGAGATATAACACTTATTAATAAAAAATTACAATTTAAGTGCATCAGACAAATTAAAGATACATTCGGCAGGGTCCTTATAGAAGTTGCAGAAATACAGGGTCACATGATTATTTTGGCAAATATCTATGTCCCAAAAGGAGATGACCCGAAATCTTTTTCGACCTTGAAGCAAAAATACAGCAGGCAGGAGATCATAATGTTATTATAGGTGGAGATTTAATTTGGTATTGGATTCTCTGCTGGATTGGAGTAGCTCTAGTCCAATAAGGATGCCTAAGGCTTCATTTGCAGACATATGGAGTCTTTAGTTTACATAGATGTGTGGAGGATCTTAAATCCAAAAGGAAGGGATTGACCTTATAAGGAGGAGATGACCTTATGTGTTACACAACATTCTCCTGAATAGACTTTTTTCTAATTTTCAAAAGCCTTCTGCACTCCGAAACTAAAATGCGAAATTACGGACCATTCTCAAGTTAGCCTGGAGGTGCTGCCTTTCAGTGAAAGGATACGAATGCCCCGGTGGAGATTTAATTAATCTCTTATGCAAGAATCTCAGTTCACAGAGGCATTAAGAAATCAAATTAAGATGTATATTGAGTTGAATGAACCCATATCGCCCTCTGCAGGAATAACTTGGGAAGCCATTAAGGTAGTACTGAGAGGCTTTGTAATCCAATATGCTTCCCGTAAGAAAAATTAAGTTAAGGTAAAACAGGCTGAAATAGAAGAAAAAGTTATGGTTGAGAAAAGGTTAAAAAGACACTTTAATGTTGAGGACCTGCTAAAAACTTAAATATGATTAAAACAGCATTCTGTCACAGAAAGTGGATTTCTCACTCTTTAGAATGAGACAAAAATATTATGAATCGGGAGATAAAGCCTGTAAATTACTGGAAAACAGCTTATAACAGAAAGAACTATCATCTATGTTCTCGGCCATTAGATCAGAGGGGGGAGAATTAAAAACCAAATCTGCAGAAATGAATAATATGTTTGGAGAGTTCTATGTGAAGTTATATACTGCAGACACTCAACACAATGAAGAGGGTATGGAAACATTTTTTCAAGGATTGGCTCTTCCCAAATTGACAGAGTGGTGGTTTTGTTATAGTATTACTATGCATTTAGTCTGAGGCATCTGGCACACTGGGCATTGCCTCCAGAGAGAGCTCCCCCATAGTACATTATAGAGCACACTGTATCACGTCCTTTCCCTCTGCTTCACTGCTTGTCCACCAAATAAAATATACAATAAATAAAATATATATAGTGCTGATACACTTAAACCATTTGATGACCTAAAACGACAATATTATTTACCACAAACCCAATTCTGGAGATATCTTCAACTACGCCATTACAATACAATCTCCTAAATCAGCAGGTAAGTTAAATAAAATTATACAGGTATTAGGGTCATGAAGCCACTAAATATTATAGGATGGTCATGGAATATGGAGGAGGTACTGTGTCACAGCCCTTAGAGTTTCCTGGGAAAGAGATTTGGGGGTATTATATATTGAGCAGGTGTGGGTCAAGATTGCTGGCAACTTTCGAACAATGCCAAGGGATCTGAGGGTGAGTTTATTCAATTCAAAACTCTGCACCGATTTTATAGCATAGGATTCAACTACTTGCTGGAAGTGTGGTGTAGATGAAGGTACACTGGTACTGTGGTCATGCCCCATGATTAATCAATATTGGAGGAAGATCCATTGTTACATTGTCAATGTTGTAAAAAGGAATTTGTGCTGTGTCCTAAGCTCGACATTCTAGGAGACGGTGTTATCTGCTTTTTCAAAACCACTGATCCAATGGATACAGACTGCTATTATGACTGGACGACAGATTATCCTCCGGAAACTGGTTGACTGAACTGGGCACAGTAGCTGCATATGAATATGAATGCATAAGAATGTCATATAGGATGCAGGATAGAAAAGAAAAATATCTTCTGAAGTGGGGCGTGTATCTTGATGTGATTAACAGGCCAGAGTGAAAATCAAGCGTATGAAAATTAGCGTTGTTATTATATTTTGTATTATTATGTCAATTTGATCTTATTTTATTTTGTATTCTTATTTTTTTTTAATCTATGTTTTTATGTTAAGCCACTCTAGACAAAAGGGCCTGCTGACCCCTCTTGGTTACGGTTTTGTGTGTAGTTGGGGATGGGGGGATGGGGTGGAGGGTATTTGTAACAGACTGCATGTGATATGGCTGCTTTGTTTTTTTTGTAAAATAAAAACAAAAATTGAAAGCCATAAAAAAAAAAAAAAAAAAAAGAAATGCATTAGTAACTTTAAAAAAAGAAACAGACATCACATTTGGTCAGCTGATTTTACATGGAGGAAGAGGTCCACCTAAACTACTCATTTAACCATGCAAAGCTGTATGCAAACCCTATTAAACGTCTTGATAATTACCTTTGACTTTATGGAGCAGTTGCCTCTGGAACATGGTGTATCTAAGGGCCTGGAGGAAAGGCTGGACATCCTGTTGTTTACAAGAGCTCAGAGCCTCACTGGACAAGGGAATGACACAGTCCTGCAAAGAAATCGAAGGAAAACAAAAAAAAAAGTCAGTTTACTTGAATTTAGCAAATAAAAGTATCCCTGGTTGTCTTTGTTATGCGTAACACTTACAGCCTCTGGTAGGGTTGTTATAATACCAGAATTTGAATCCTCAATTTGATACTAAAACGCTTTTAAAACAATAAAACCCACATTGAAACGATTAAAACAATATCAATACCTGTTTCGATACTAGGGCAACAAAAAATGACGACACTGCACAGAGATTCAATTCTCTATAATTAAACCTGAACAAAATAATGAATAAATGGGTCGATTATTTGCCGTTAAATATTTGTCACCAACGGTCTGCTTTCTTGTTTATTTATTGAAGAGGGTTCAGGACACTTTCAAAGACAGACGCACTCGCACCTGCCTGCACACGCACTGAGTGCTGATACAGTATGTTGCAAGGAAATAATTGCCAACGTCCAGACCCCACTGAAAGCTCATTGTGATCCCGTTATCACAATGAGTCACCAGCGTGTGGGGATATTTCTTATTAAGACGAAGCAAATCTGCAGAAAGCAGCTGCACAAAACAGGAAAATACAGCCATGAAACTCTGGATTTCTCCGTGCTTTTGCGTGCTTCTGCTCACCTCTCCGAAGTGTGCCAAAGCCAAGGAAGTGTGCCGTGCCTGAGCACGGCACGGAGCGGTCACACTGGCCAAAGTAACTGGACTTTAGGGTTGAAGCATGCTTGGGCACGGTACAGATTGCCAGTGTGACCGCGCCCTAAGAGTGTACGCACTGTGACCTAACTCCTATTTTAAATAATTCTGTTTTCATTGGTGCTACTTCTCTTCACTTATTCACCATTTCCCAAAACAACTGCAACTGTCTTGTGGCAGATTTGAGTCAAATATACGAATGGCAGTTTGTTGATTATTTAAAGCCTTAAGGCTTTTAGATACTAGAGAATGTGAATTAGTGACATAGATAGTTGTATACACTTGTTTTTTGACAATCCCAGACTCAGTGTCTTGTGTCCACTCCAAACCACCAAATACTACAAGAAAACAAGACAAGGATGGCTAGTGCATATGCATACTATAATCAATCAAATATGGATGTACATACTTCTTGTCCGGTGAGTGTGTTCTCAAGGGTGGCAGTACAGTGGAGCTGCAATGTAGGCAGACTGGGCAGGGCATCAGATAGCGTGAGGGTTGACAAGCGAAGAGGGCCCAAACAGATCCGTCCAGTCTGCTTCAGGCAACGCACCAATATACTGCAACACGAAATCCCAATTATTACTAGGTTTTTAGTTATGATAAAAAGAGCAAACAAAGTTTCTCATCAGATGGTTTCAATGAATGGACAAATGACCTTGGATGGCCTACATGTTTAAGACAATCAGACATTCAAACCTTTTAATGGCCAGGTGTAAAAGGTGTAGGTGTCAAGATTTACATTTGTTTCTCCTATAGCATTTTTTTGTGAAACACATTGAATGCCTTCCAAGAGCGACATATTTTTTTCATGTGTGGTATTAATCTATAAATGAACATAAAAAGGGACAGCATGTCAAAGAATGAAGCTGTGGAACACCTGAATCTCTGAACTTATCAGGACCAGAATGGCATTTCTGTTTCCACAACACATCAAGAAGTATGCTAGACCCTAATTCTTTTATTTTTTACAAATGCTTGCATGGATACTTACTCTGGACTGGCTGTGGTCTTTGGCTGCTGCTGTTCACTGGCTTTCGCCATGGCACTAACAGCGCTACGGAGAAGCTGCACTTCAACGGCCTTCTGTAGCTCAGTTGGATCCGGACTTATGAAGGGAAGAAGCCTCTTAAGATCTGACACAGAGTAAAATAAAATTGGAATAATTGGTCAGAAACATTGAATACCAAGTATCATCTAATAACATACACAAACTACCATACAAATTAAATAATTAACCCTGGCTTTTTTTGCTTCAAACAATTAACCTTACCTGCCTATATTTAGCAAAAGTGCCTATAGTACACATCCTTTGGTCTTTGTAAACACATTTTTAACCACAGAATAGATAGGAACAACTTTAAAACTGTTTATTTAAAATCAATATGAATTTGATCACAGTTAAGACGGCACATCTAGACCAACCTGCTACACTACAGTAGGAGGATAGAGAGAAACAGAGAGAGAATAAAGGCTAGACCCTTTTTTCCATCACTTTGAAGTATTGCACTGGCCAGACATGTTGGCCTAAAACGCTATCCAAGCACATCAGTATTTGTTTAGTAAATTATAATAACTTTACTTGAAAGTTGAAGAAAAATATGTCGGTAATAATTGTTAATTTAACCTTTATTTCTATGTATAAAGCTGCACAAGTAGAACATCTCACAGCCTCACATGATTCACTGGTGCATATATTTCTACAGCCCTTATCTAGATCAACATGTGAGACACTTGTGCGTGACACAAATGCAGATCATTTACCATCTTCCACCTCACACTATCCCAGGCTTTTTTACTGCCTCTATAAGAAGTTTGGATCACTGGGGATGCATCTTGCTGTTGCTTCTCTTGATTTTTGTTCAGCAAACTTAATTGGCAGCATTAAATTCCAACTCTTTTCTACGACGGAGGATTAGGGCCACGTTGAAGGAAAAAAAATAATAATAATAATTTTCCAACAGGCTGCTGCTGCTCTGATATTGCCTAGACTAAAATAACGACATTATTCTCCTAAATGTACGATTTTAATCTCGTAAATTTACAACTTTAAAGAATACATACACGAGAATAATGTCGTAAATTTCATTTTTTTTTTCTCTTTGTTGTGGCCCTAATCCTCTGTCGTAGTTTTCTCTGTGCTGCCGTGGCATTTAGTGTATGTGCCGTGGTGTTTTATTAAATGTTTAAAAAAACAGAGCATACCCTTAAAACCAAAAACAATTATCTGAATTTGCACCTACTTTGAGACAGGCATTTATTTGTGAAAAGCAATACTTAGCTATTGAAAGGGACTACTGAAAGGTGTTTTTATTGGGATATGCTGTTACTTGAAGTTAAACCGTGATATACTGATCAACTCTATTAAGCTTAACATGATGGTGTTGTTAACCTTTTAAAACCTTAAATTGGAGTGAATAACCTATTTTTAAGGAATTTCTAAAGAATTTGAGGATTAAGAGTCTGTCCTAGAGATGTCTTACCTAGCTTGTCTTTGGTGTTGGAGAGCGAGCTGTAGTCCTCTCCGGGTAGCAGCTCCAGCTGAACCCCACACTCATCTAGATCACCGTCTTCAAAGCTGCTAAGAGCCTGGATGTAGTTGAAATCTGTACTTAGGTTGATGCTTACTGGATTGGTTGAGTTCTGTTTGATGGCTTGGATGGTGGCCTGCCACTCCTTGACAGATGCCCAATCACAGAGTGCCACATAGCACTGGCACGCTTTGTTGGCCAGGAAGTTGATCACCTCAGGAGGACACTCACTGGACTTAAGTAGCACTGTCTTCTTGATGTCACCTTCATTGGAGAGGAACCAACACCACCGCCCATCAGACAAAAATAAACCTCATCTTCAACCAGACCACAAGTATTTAAAAAATACAAGACACAAAATCAAATGCTAAAGACTAATCATTAGTGCAAAGCCAACAAAGACACCATCTTTTTCAACATAAGAAATTTGGTACAAATCTAGTGATGTCTTCTACTGCTTAGCAATATTGGGATAAAGGCAGAGGTAATTTTTCAACTCACAATATCAGCTGTACTGCCCAATCTATTCGTAAGGATGGTTAGGGTTTTTATCAATATAAAGTATATTTAAACAGAAAAAACTCAGTGAGATTAAGAATCTCATTAAGAAGAGTGGCCAAGACACAATGTAAAATAAAATACAAATCCTATTGAGGTTCAATTAAACTAAATACATCACAGCCAACTGCAGGGCGCAAAAAACATACTGTATATCTAGCCTCACTCAAATAATTATCATGTGGTTTTAACTTAATGGCCTGGTAACGTTATATTATCTATTGAATTCTGTTTTCAAAAATTAAAACCTTAATTTGTCCATCTAATTTGATCAAGATTATGGATGAATAAAGAATCAGGAAGTTTATAATCCCTGTCTGGCTATACATTTTTAACATGTGATGTAACCATCAATTTGTGTGTACAATTACATTTTGTGTTCTATATTTTTCCACATACCGTATGTGGAAATTTGAAAGATCAATAAAAAATATAGATCAAAACAATTTTAACAACAACATTACCGTTGCTAAAATTGCTTTTATTATCATAGTTCTTTTTTATACTCAGTTAATCAGGTTTATCTTTGAGTCAAATGTAACACACGGGTCATATATTTCAATTTAGACAGGACAGGATTGCAGTGCAAATACAGGAGGTTCCAGTCTAGTTAACTTCATGGAGACAATGATGCTGGTTACCGTTGCTGGTGTGTTTGGGACTACTTGTGTTGCTGGAGAATTTGAGCAGACAATATTCAGGACTTTTGATGCTGCAGTCCATCCCTGTAACTGCTGATAGCTGATCCTGATACTCCATAGATGCCTTCTCAAACCTACACACAAACACTATTTAGTACAGTACAACAAATTAAATGAACCAAAGACACAAAGAGTATTCTGCTGAATTGTGAGGATGTCTGGAATAAGATGTGCTGCTAACCGTCCCTCAGCTTGTAGTGCAACTGATGACAGCCAGCTTAGACTCCTGCCAGTAGTAAGGAGACTCCAGGCTGACAGGCCCTGGATGGCTTCAGGACAGCGCAGTTCACACAAAGCCTCCACCAGCAATGTCAAAGGAACCTCCAGCTCAGGACCCTGCCATAACCATAAAACACACTGTCTAAAAAAAACCATACTGTTCAATCACAAAATACTTGTATGTTATTAAGAAAATCCACCATTAAAGAGCAAACAGAGCTTCAAGCCTCTTTATTTTGCTTTCTAAAATGTAGCAGCTATTCATCAAAATGTCTGTGTACAAATCTGCTGAATAAACATTTAAACAAAGTGCCTAGGCTACTCATCAGGTTAAATTGAACAGAGTATTTGCACTAACCTGGGTGCTGCTGTTCTTGATCTCTGAAAGCAGGTCGAATCCATGACGAATGGTAACTGCAGGTTGGCCAGAGAGAAGACCAACCCTCATCAGTGCCAGGCGGATCCTTGTCAGCCAGTCTTGGCATGTTTGCCGGTTGGTGTAGAAGAATGTCCTGATGCCCTTAGACACAAACAAGAAAGGGATTTTCATATTCACTCAACCAATGACCTTGCTAAAATATTTACAGCTATTGAAACTGTGTTCACTAATCACTATTTCAAACCTATAAATCATAAACCAGCCTAGAGATAATTTAATTTGCACACCTTTGGTGGAGCAGTGAGAGCATTTGCACAGCCCTCATAGGCATTGTACATGAGTTTTTCCAGGTTCTCCAGGTACTGAAGAAGCAGAGCAAGACGAAGTTGGTTAGAATGGTGACCATCCCCATCACCCCCAGCACCAGCCCAAGCGCCAACATCCTGTTCTGCGTTCAGACTGTGGGCAGCCAGACTCCGGATCATACCTGCAAGACAGGCATACAGAGAAAAAAAATAATGGAAGGTTAGAGAGCACTGTTATACTACAGGTTAAGCCGCTGACCCAAAACTGCTATGTCCGTGGATTGTGTCAAAAAGGGGGGTAATTGCTGCATGTCATGCAAATGCATTTTGAGATGCCCCATACAGATGCAAGGGATATGTCGACTTTGTACATGATTTACTCTAATGTTTGTCAGCATAAACTGCTGAAGTATCAATCAAATCAAATTAAACTCTCTGTAAACAATTAACTGGATCTAGTCTTTTCACCTTCAATGGTCTGGAAGGTGTCTTGGGCTCGGCCCAGTGGTGTTCTGAGTTTGGACATTACAGTGAACTGTGCAGCCTCCCACACTGCCCACTGCCACAGAACTGTCTCCGTTTTCAACAGGGCATGTGGTACTACATTCTGCCTGTTGCCATCAACACCTCCTCGGCCGTTCCGTTTCTCCAGCCGCTGGCAGCTGTAGTATAGACGCTCCAACCAGGGATCCTTGCTGTGGACACAGAACTGTGAAGCTTAGGAGGTCATCTTACAGTAAGACAAAGCACAGAGAATCGAACACCTTATGGTATAAATTCACAGCATGAATAACATCCTGCTATAATTCACAAACCATTAATTAGTGTGCATAATCAAAACTGACCAAAATAGGTAAAACGACAGTAAAAAAAGTGTTTTATAAAAGAACTAAGATCCTGCTAAATGTTAAAAAAATCTATGGTTGTGGGGGAAAGGCTATAAAATTGAAAGTTTATTAATAGTATTATTCCTTCTACCTACCTGTTCTGCCCATTGTCACAATGTAAAGTACCAATATGCAAACAAGTAGAGAGCTACCATGTTCACACATGCATGCAATACAAATGCAGTCTTTATCAATCTATCCTTGTTGCTGTCCGATCCAAAATATGGTAACAAAGTTTGTTTGCAACAGATAACTTGGCTACAGTGACAGTTACCCTCCGCGGTGCAGGACTCCATATAAGATAAAGCTGATGAGATCGCTGAAGTCCTGGGGGTGGAATGTGCTGCTTGATGCTCTGCTCATATGGTTGCGGATAGCCATTGACATCTCCCTCATCTTATGGTGGCTGTGATTACTGGAGACGAGACAAAAAAAAAGGAGAGGCTTGAAATGAATAACGCTTTGTTGGGAACTACTGATCTAGAGCATAGAGCGTCGGTCAAACAAGAGAAAATATTGTAACATTAAATTACTAATTGAAAATTATCACCCATCCTGCTTTCATTTCATTATACTACCAGACTGCTATATATTACTCTATATTAATAAGAGTTCAGTACGGCTATTCCAAATTGAAAGTGTCATATAAAGGTACATGCAATAACCAGACAGATCCATTTTATTCTTGATGCCCTACAGAGGTAGGTGGAAGAAGTCTCACCTCAAAGCTACATCAAGGGGGATCATCCTGAGCAGCTTGCCATAAGCCTGCCTCACCCTCACTGCCGAGTGGACCAGCTGGACTCTGCACACATCCACACACCTTTTGGAAAGCCCCAACAGACACACAGTGTAGAATGGATTTTTAAAAAAAGAACTACCTACAAATCACATTTATAAACTTTCATAAAATGGTTTAAGTTTTTGGGTGGTGGTGTTATGTTCACCTCTGCAACAGCTCAGTGGACAGTGATGAAGACAGAACCTGTAAGCTGTGGCAAGTCTGAAGGCAGATACTTTGATCTTCATTCAGAGCTACAATGTGAAAACAAGGAAAGACTTTCAACAGCAGTAGTGATGAAGAACTGATTAACACAAAACAATCCCGTGGCCTGCACAGCCAGTGAAAAACACAAGATACAATTTTCTTTGTTAGAAATAGTCAGCAGGTTAGCTCACCATTAGCCAGCAGGCCCCTGCAAAACTTGTGGAAGGAGGGCAGGGAGAAGAGAGGACAGTAGGTGTCTGACTTCTTCATCAGCACAGAGATTTCCTGAGCCCAGGTCAGCAGCAGTCTCCTGACAGACAAAAAAATATTTTGTGAGCTAGATAGCAGGCTTACTTTGTCTTTTGGCACCTGATTATCCAACAGTATTTACTGTTATAAAAAGGTGTGTGTGTGTGTGTGTGTCAAAGAAAGGGAAAGGGTCAAAAATAACCTGGCCTCGTAGTACAGGTGCTCCTTAACCAGAAGACCTCCCAGAAGGCTTAAGAGTGTGCTGAAATGTTTCTTAGTTGCTGTGGTCACAGTGCTGATGACAGCGCCATCAAACAAGGAGGGAGACGATGACGACAGACTGGATGATATGAAGTGATCATGTCTAGAAAAACAGAAGACATGTCATTTAGAGAGGCAACTGGAAAGCATCAAGAAAATGTTCAACACTGTTATTCAGTGCCTTTCCTAAGTAACGACTTTTAATGTGACCAATTAAAGACTTCTGCTGACAGATTTCATGTCATAAAGTGTTTGGTTACTTGATGATGTTCTTATTTGGGCCCGAGCACCAACCTCTGAGCGAGGACCCTATTGGAATACAAATTATTTTTATTATTCTACTGCACTTTCAACACATTTTTTGGGGGCCTGAACGTGAGTGAAAACCTAAAGCCTAAAATTCAGCCTCGCGAGAAATTTACACATGGAAGTGGTTTGGTTTTGTACATCGCAAAATGGCTCCACAGCGCCTCCAAACGTCGGCCTGGGCACTGCGCTTAACCTACAAGCACCAAAAGTGGAGAGCAAATGTATCTTGGTGGGACAAACAAAAAGTTACATTTCAAAACAAGACGAATTTGCACTACCTACTTAAACAAACCTGCCCGAGGGCGTTTATCTGATCAATGCCAACTCAAGTGTCAAGAACATAGAGCAGTCACTTAAAGAATTCACAACATAACACGAACACACATTCGAAAAGTCGAAAAACAGCCCTTTCTTTGTTTATTTTCCATGAACGTGTAGAACACAAAATATTTCCAAGAGCGCTTCTCAGATGTTTTGGTGTTGTGATTGTCCGCTCAGGATGTCTTTCCTCGCATGTGCGAGGGGCGGCTGTGGCTCAGTTGGTAGAGTCGTCGCCTCTCAACCGGAAGGTCGAGGGTTTGATC
Source organism: Labrus mixtus (assembly GCF_963584025.1). Classification (NCBI taxonomy): domain Eukaryota; kingdom Metazoa; phylum Chordata; class Actinopteri; order Labriformes; family Labridae; genus Labrus; species Labrus mixtus. The sequence goes on from NC_083631.1 coordinate 10,570,488, forward strand.
CCCAGCTGGGCAACATGTCCGATGTGTCCTTGGGCAAGACACTTGCTCCCGCTGCTTCGGTGGCGGTGTATGAATGGATTAGTTACTTCTGATGGATGATATTACATAGCGATCACTACCATCAGTGTGTGAAAACGTGTGAATGGGTGGGTGTGACATGCAGTGTAAAAGCACTTTGAGTAGTCGGAAGACTAGAAAAGCGCTATATAAGCTCAAGTCCATTTACCATGTGTCTTCCATTTCAATCATTAAAAAAGACATTACTGTCTTCATTTACTGAGGTCAATAGTGCATGTAATGGTCAAGTGACACAGAGCACTCTCTGTTGGATATACCATATAACTATATCAGACAGCATGTTGCCCTGATAAACTGTATATTTTGAATATGAATGGTTCATTACAGTTTGAATGTAAACTTTACCCCCCAGGTTCAAATGAATGTTCAAGTTCAAATATGACAGCCCTACTAGAGAACAAGAGGTCAATTATGGGAACACAAAAGTCATAAACATACTATAATGTTTACCCGTTCTCTTTGCCCCTGTATTGCTCTTCATCTAACTCTGTATGTCTCTTCAACTCCTTGCCTCTGTAATCTCTACTTATGGATTCTACATAAAAATTTAGAATCTGCACCACGGGTTTATTGTTTTTTTATTTGGATCTCCATTAGCCACTACCTAAGTAGAGACTACTCTTCCTGGGGTCCACTAGGGTCTGGATTTAAAGTGTTTACGTTTGTAGTAGCCTATAATTATATATTATATTCTGAGGTGTGCCCATCACGGAATGGTACATGTACTGCAATCCGCAGGGGAGGGGGCCCTGAGACATTCGTTAAGATGAATAAGGCATTCTTCTGATGCCATTTTTTGTGAATTTTTAGAAAAACAATTACCGTAAAATCCGGTGTACAAGTCGCACCGGTGCTACATCAAACGCGCTTACTAATCATAGCATAGAGGGCTATGTGTATATTCAGTGACTGACCTAATCCAATCCTCGTAAAAAATATCGTAATCAACCATGTTTAATGTATATGTAAAATATAGTGTAACTTCAGTTAGCTCGCTCTGCTAACACAGAAGCAGCCATGTTGTTTAACTCAATCAGAGGTCGAATATGCGATCAGTTGACATGTAAGGGCCAATGAGAAACCACTACAGCCTGAAGCAGAGCTACAGCACAGAGATACGAAAGATAAACTTTCAATGGATGGGGGGAAAGGGAATATATATAGCCTATTAAAAGATCGATCTTTGGATTTTATGAATCGATATCAGATCATTAATATGAGAATCAATTTAAATCAGAAAATGGATTTTTTTTTTAACCCAGTCCTAAACAGTTCATTACCCCCTTCTTAAAAAATGTGCTTTTATGTATATCCATGATTTGTGTGTGTCACCCTTTTAGGTCGGAAAATCCGGAATTCTGGATAAATCTGGAACAATCACAACCCTGGTATGATAAAGAAAGTGCATGTGCAAAAGAATGATTTAAAGCAACTTGATCAGCAGTGAACAGCTGGTTGTTGCTCACAGTCTAGCTGTGTCTTACCTGGTACAGTGGGAGTACAGGGTGAAGAGTACAGCATACTGGATGGCAGGGAAATGGACTGCTATCTCAGAGTGGACCAGCATCAGATTGTGACTGAGGAGGGCGAAGACAGTAGGAGACAGCGCCCACATCTAAAAACAGAAAGAAAATTCTTAACATAACCATGAACATAAACAGCAGGTCATCTATTTTCAGTGTAAATATTAAGAAATCCACGTATAGCTCCTAAATCAGATTCTTTCACATTGTGAAGTGGTTGTAACTTCCCTAGCCTTGGTCAATGACAAAACCGGTACTAAACCTCTAGGTTCCAAATCCTTAAAAACTGTTTGATTTTATGAGATGATGTTGGCAAATTTGCTCTATTTTAATTGCATGTTGTGCTGTTTTCCTAAGGTAGTATCAGGCCTTCAACCGGCGCTCTGTAAGCGCTGGATGAGTGAGTGAGTGAGTGAGTGAGTAAGGAAAAAAAGCAAGAGATTAAGACACCATGTAAAACTGAATCTGAAAAATGTTCACACTTTTCTCAGCCTGTAGCCAGGTTAGCGCCATTGAGCCATGTTTTTACTATAGCCTTCAGCAGTTATGGCTTCATGAGCTTCTTTAATAATAACCTCCAAAAGATTTGAGACATAATTAGCTATCCAATACCACTAATTGGTGCGGATCCATCCAGATTGGAACCATGGAAACAGCTCTAAAAGCTCATATTTATACCTAGAGTGCGATTCACCAACAGACCCTCCTGGTTTATATTCAAAGGTCTCTGTGTCAGCCTATCTTACAGACATATTTCAATTAAGCTGCTGAAGGAGCTATTCCCCTTAGTTAGAGCTTCTTTATTAGGGATGACCAATATGTCTTAATTGACAGCAGTGTTTCCCCTACCATTATATTATCTATATAGCGCCAGATCACAACAGAAGTCATAAGGATACCTTTCCTATAGAACAGGTCTATACCTCCTCCTTTTATTAAACAAACTTAATAGCCTTATGTTATTTATCTTATTTACACGACGGCATGTCATTTCTGTCTCTACATGGTCGCACGTTTACAATTCTCCTCTGCTCTCTGTGTCGCGCACGGCGGAGTTTCGCACACACACAAAGACACTTGCGCGCACACAGGTGAGCACACTCTCACCAGCGGAGGCCTGGGTGTGTGTGTGGTTGTGTCTGACGGACGCTCACGCAATAATAAAAAGTCCGTAAGAAGCAACAGAAAATAAAGCAGTCTGCTTAGTTGACTTCGGACTTTTCTGGGCATGTCTCTCTCTGCCTTTACTCAGGGGGATGCGCTGTTAGCATGCTGCATTCAGGGGTGCTCAGAAACGGGAGTTGCAGGAACAACTCGCAGGACCCCAATTTTTCCCAAACCGACAGGGTGAAAGAAACAGTTATCTGCAGAGTTAGCACGTCATGTCCAAGGTATTAACAAGCCTCTCCACTCGAAGCTCACCTGTTGTGATAACGGAAACGAGAATTAAACTACCTAATGAAACGAAAGGAGGCAATGATATCAGCGATGTCCAGACCTCGGTTGATATAAACATGGTTATGAACAGTAGGCGACAATCATTTATTTCCATGCATTAGATTTCCGTGCGTGCTGCTTGAATGAGGCCTAATTTCAGCCAGCAGCTCTTTCTCCTCCCGTTCAGTGTTTAGCAGGCAGGTGAGAGTGAGTAACCATGGTGACTGTCTGTCAATCAACGATGTTCCACCCCCACCATGAATAAAACTTTTCTTTCAGTAAAACTTACTTTGACCATGTATTCACATTCTGATTTATGTTTTTAAATGAATGCATCACTGTATGAAAATGTACCTGGTGAACACTAAAATAGATGTAAAGACACAAAAAGAGGACAATACTAAATCATTATTGTAAAGTGGTGCAGAAAACCCTCAAAATGTGCATAAAATATTACCAGAATGCATGGAAAGAAAATTCTGCTGGTTAAAATGTTCTGGGGGAGACCTTCGGACCCCCCAACAAAGACGTTTGAACTGGTAAGTAACTTGCAAAATTTTCTTTATGATCAGTATGAAAAAAAAAATCGTGATAAAATCTTGATACTGCAATAAAAAAATGTGATATTTTTCCCCTATTGGCCACCACAACTTTCATAGAGGTTCAGTTGAGAGACAACCAACTCTACCACTTTCAGGGGCAGCTGTGGCTCAGTGGCAGAGTCTCAGAGTCATTCATCTCTCAACCGGAAGGTCACGGGGTTGATCCCCAGCTCCTGCAGTCACATGTCCGATGTGTCCTTGGGCAAGAGACTTAACCCCAGGTTGCTCCCACTGCTTCTCCAGTAGTGTATACATGTTAATGAAAGGGACTAGGTAATACTGATGGACACTTTACATTGAAACATCTGCCATCAGTGTGTAAATGGATGTGGATGGTTAGGTGTGACCTGTGGTGTAAAAGACTAGAAAAGCTCAAGTCCATTTACCATTTACCCTACATGGCATCAGCCTGGTGACCAGCACCACTGTTGTGAATCTGGGAGATCTATATTTAATCAGGATACATCCTCCAACTCCCACATGAAACAAATTTCAAGGACAGCTATTTTTCACTTTTGCAATATTGGTTGAGAAAAACAGCACTAAAACTCACCCCAATAAGAGAATTCTTTGTATTTCCGATGGTGGTGAGGGTGCTGAGGTTGAAGATAAGGATGAACTGGGCAATCTCCGGGGGCTGGGTGATGGAGGCAAAAGCAGGGTGCTCAATGCTGGGGCAAGTGGCAGGGGGTACCAGGGCCCTACCAGTGGGTTCCAGGGTTGCCATCAGGCTGGACAAGGCACACATTATCTCACCCAATACCATTTTATAAGCTGCCTCCAGTGTTGGGATGTTTTTCAGGCTTAGTAGTGCTTGGTACACGCAATGAACAGCTGACATCACCTGTAGAGCGCAAGACAAGCACACACACCGGACGAGTTTAAGTAATCTACTCAAGCAAAATCAAGAAGACAAAATTATAATTTTATCAAATTTAAAAAAAATAACCATGGAAGATACATTTTTATAGGTTATTATTTAACATCACTTATGTGCCAGGGAAACAAAAATATCTTATTCCTGACCCTGAGTGAGCACAATCCACTAACTATTGGGGATGTGGCTGCATTCAGGCTTAACCAATCATATTAAATAATAGTCAGTACACACCTGTCATCAATTCAATAAATCGATTAACCGCAAATAAGATTAAGCTGTTCTGGTAGGACATTCATGACATTTACTGAGCTGCATCTTATAGCAAAGTCAAGATCTTAACCAAGCACCAGCGGGATCTCATTGTTGAAAGGTATCAATCAGAACAAAGGCACATTATTTAGTTTTCATTAATTATTTTTCCCATCAAGATTTATTTCAATGGAATTTCACAGGTAACACTAAAGGTGGAAACATTTTAAAATGATCTTACATTGTCTAATTTTCCTACATCACAAAAACTAACATTTTAACCAAGTTGTGAAGAGTTTTTATATCCACTATACTCAAACACACACATGCATACCTCTTTCTCTCGATGGAAGCGCAGCTTCAGTAGCTGGGAGTCTGGTGCCAACAGTTTCTCAACAAAGGACACAGGCAGCTTAGTGTTGATCTGGTCAACAATCTGAAAGTAAAGTCAAGAAAAATCAATTATTACTACAAAAAAACAACTCCACAGTTACATCTCCCTTAAAAAATAACTTCTTCACATAAGACCCAAGAAAATGCTTTCAAACTCTATGTAATGCTTAAAGCTTAAACTATAGTCTTAACTAAATGTATATACAGATAATTAAAGTGACAATTACAGTACAAGGACCTTTTTCTCCTTCACTCTAAGTGTGTAATTATATTCACCCAATATATCTAGTTTTCTTAATGTGCACAAAGATAACTTTGATATAGACCTGTTGAAACAAACAGCATGTGTGATACTACTCTTTAAGTTCAAAATTAAGGTACCAGAGTGAGAAGGCTAAGCACGGCGAGATTGTAGTCAGAACCGCATGCCCGGCAGCAGTCCAGTTGGTCAAGGCCATAGGCTAAGACAGCCTCCATAAGCTGACCACAGGGCTCAACACTAGCCAGCAACACACCCACACACTCATTTCCGGCTGTTAGAACAGCCTCAGAGAATTGGACCTGTTTGGCTGTGGTGACACAAGCCAGGACCCGGTTCAGAACCTGAAAAGAAAAAAAAAACAGAGGTTAAAGAAATTAAAGCGCCAGAGCAGTAGATTTTTACTTGCTTTAACTTACAGTTGTACTTGACATGTAATCATTGTTTTAATATTTGATAAATGTAAATTGTTCAGCCTGTGAATGATAACAAAAAGCATCATTTAGAATTGGGCTAGTCAATTTGCTATACATAATTGTATACTTTTAAACTTTAAAACTTAATTTTCTCTGTATTTCTCGAGTCTTACTACTGCTTGTATTATTATTATTATCCTTGGCGGATTCTTAGGTAAGAAATTCCATTTAAGTGCTCCCCAGAACTATTTCCTTGCTGAACTTAAGTGGATATAAGTAACAGAAATAAAGAATATGGCTAATGAACCGCACAAATCTTAAAGGTTGGAAGATGTTATTTTCCAACACAGAATGCTAGAGCCTCATATATTGCATCATCTTACATTATATTAACACTGTTCAACCATCAGGTAGGTGGGGTTCTTACATCATTGACATAGACCTCAGTAATGGGTGGTCCTCTGAAGGGGTTGAATCGCTCTCCAATGCTGCGCACCACTGTACCGAAAACCCTCAGCAGAGCTGCCAGCTTGGGCAAAGATACTGAGGGAGGGGGGATGTCTTCGTCCACCACCTCCCCAGACACAACATGATTCAGATCCTGAAAAAATAAGACACAGTCAGTTTCTTAAAATACAACTTTATAAGCTCTAAGTAAACAGATATCATTTGGAGAAGGTAGCATCTTTTTAACAAGAATTCTTGCTGCTACTACTGGGCGGCAGTTGCTCAGTCTGTAGGGACTTGGGTTGGGAATCGGAGGGTCGCCGGCTCAAGTCCCGGCTCAGACCAAGTCCGGAAACTGACTGGCCTTGTAGCTGGAGAGGTGCCAGTCCACTTCCTGAACACTGCCGAGCATCTAACCCCCCCACCAGCTCAGAAGCGCCCACTGTGGGCAGCCCCCTCACTCTGAGACCTCTCCATTAGTGCAGGTCCATAGGATCCTCTTTGTGTATTTCTGCCTATGTTTGTGTAACATGTTCACTAGACAGAGTGTAAAAACGAATTTCCCCTCACGGGATCAATAAAGTATAAATTATCATTATAAAGCCCTGGAAACCCGATTCTGAAAAAGCTTCTAACTTTGATATTTATGATCTTATGTGCATATCCCACCCAATCCACATGTGGTGGATTTGGAGAAACAGAGGGCTGCTTTGATGAGCTGTGCCAGAGTCCTGCAAAGCACTCCCGCATCTGCTATCCTTTTTACCCCAGATTTGTCAGGAAAGCACCAGACTTTGGCAAACAGTTTCATCTAACACATGGAGCGGTGTCCTGCTTGCCTGCACTTCAGCCTCTCTGTCTGCTCACTGAACACCAACAGTACAGGTAGAATCATGCTGCCCACCTCCAGTAGTCACTTGAATTTAAGTTTGTATTCAAACAAATCAGCACTCCACAAAGTTTTTTTTTATCAAAACAGTATATTACTGTTCTCTTTTGACATAATGAGGGACAACATTTTTTAAAAAGTGGCACTGCTAGCTCCGTTAGCATGGCTGGATATCTCAGGATGCTTATAGTAGAGTTGGACAGTTGCATTATACAATGATTGGGGGCAAATTTTGATTGACATATGTGAGTTGCCACACCCACACAGTCCTGCAAATAAGCTGTTTTTGAACAAAGTTTTGTAATAGTAATGAATGTTTATTTTCACTCAGATTGTTGTGGAGCTCAATGATACACACAATTCTGATATCACATACAGATTTTTAATATTTCAAGTCAGGTTGCTCGTTTGTGTGAAACTCTGTTAATTGTGCTGCTGCCTGTCTTGGCCAGGACATTCTTGAAAAATAGATTTTTTTTATACTCAACAAGTTTCTTTCCTGGTTAAATAAATAAAGAGGCATTAAGATCCCCCTCTATACAACTTTCAACACAAATAATGACTTGCTGCCCACTCTGCCAAACATATCCCTGATTAATCATAATTTTCAAAGGATAAAAACACAGGAAGAGTCATCCACCTAAAAAAATCTTTTAAAATATTTGTTGTGTGTTAATTGGCATCAGACCATGGACCTGGAGAAAATCAGTGGGGCCTTTAACAGTGTAGAATAACTTTACCTCTGCATATGCCTCCATATCCTCCAAGAACTGTCCCAGCAGGGTGGTTGAGAAGGTCAGATCTGCCACCCAGAACTGTTCCAGACTCTGTAACCAGTCTAAATACAAAAAGGAAGAACAGAGTGGAAGAAAGGCACTGATTAATAGTTAAATGTATCAATGGTATCAATCCATGCAATTTTTAAATCTTTAACAATACGTGATAAAAAATTAAATCCAACCTACATGAAACTTGCTGAGTGACTGAATGCTTCTGTGTGTGGTCAATGTGCCAGCCCACCAAGATGTCCACTGTGTCCTGTGGAAAAACAAAACACAATCGAAGGATCTGGAGTTAGCCAAAGCGCTTCAGAATGGCTGGACAGCTCTGCAAATGTTAAAATGTTTTTAATCTGATTAAATGATTGGATTCCACCTGTGGCAAATTCAGTTGACTGGACATGATTTGGAAACCTGTATATACACACACAGTTGACAGTGCATGTCAGAGCAAAAACCAAGCCATGAAGTCCAAGGCGTGTTCTGTAGACCTCCAAGACAGGATTGTATCGAGGCACAGAAAATATCTGCAGCATTGAAGGGCCCAATGAGCACAGTGGTCTCCATCATCCTTAAATTGAAAAAGTTTAGAACCAACAGGACACCTCCTAAAGCTGGCCGCCCAGCCAAGATGAGCGAGCGGGGGAGAAAGGCCTTAGTCAGGGAGTTGACCAAGAACCTGATGGTCACTGACAGAGCTCCAGCGTTTCTCTGTGGAGAGGGGAGAACCTTCCAGAAGGACAACCATCTCTACAGCACTCCACCAATCAGGCCTGTATGGTAGAGTGGCCAGGCGGAGGCCACTCTTCAGTAAAAAGGCACATGACAGCCCGCCTGGAGTTTGCCAAAAGGCACCTGAAGGACTCTCAGACCATGAGAAACAAAATTCTCTGGTCTGATGAAACATAGATTGAAGTCTTTGGCCTGAATGCCAAGCGTCTGGAGGAAACCAGGCACCGCTCATCACCTGGCCAATACTATCCCTACAGTGAAGCATGGTGGTGGCAGCATCATGCTGTGGAGATGTTTTTCACAGCAGGAACTGGGAGACTAGTCCGGATCGAGGGAAAGATGAATGTAGCAATGTACAGAGAAATCCTTGATGAAAACCTGCTCCAGAGCACTCTGGACCTCTGACTGGGGCGAAGGTTAATCTTTCAACAGGACAACGACCCTAAGCATACAGCCAAGATAACAAAAGGAGTGGCTACTGGACAACTCTGTGAATGTCATAGAGTGACCCAGCCAGAGCCCAGACTCGAACATCTCAGGAGAGATCTGAAAATGACTTAATGAGAATGTGCACTGACGCTCCCCATCCAACCTGATGGAGCTTGAGAGGTCCTGCAAAGAAGAAGGGGAGAAACTGCCCAAAAATAGGTGTGCCAAGCTTGTAGCATCATACTCAAAAATACTTGAGGCTGTAATTGGTGCTTTAGCAAAGTATTGAGCAAAGGCTGTCAATACTTATGTACAGGTTGTATTTTCGTTCTTTATTTTGAATAAGTTTTTCACTTTTTCATTATGGGGTATTGTGTGTAAAATTTTGAGGAAAAAAATTAATGTTATCCATTTTGGAATAAGGCTGTAACATAACAAAAATGTGGAACGAGTGAAGTGCTGTGAATACTTCTGGATGCACTGTACACCACTGTCATAATCAGACCACTTTTTTAGCGTCTGTGTAAACAGTGAAGTTGGAATCTCCAATTGATATGATTTTACTTGTATTGAAGATCCATAAAGCTGGGTTGGTAAATTTCTCCAAATACACTTTTTAAGAATTTGGTTGAAAATGTCTTTAGGTCCTGACAGAAATGAATAATTCATGTGCTCTGAAAAAGGAACCAAGAAAATCTGTCTGTAGCAGTTGTATGCATGTTAAAACTTCCACCAATGTGATGAACCAACCGTGCCTCCATGTCTCCCTGCCCGTTATCTACTCCTTGCGTGCACTAGCCCAAACTCAAAGCGCGCCATCAATGACAAAGTTCAGACTGTGAGTTTATTTACCTCTGAATGAGACATGAGAGGACCTAGTCTCTACACAATGCAAGTGTTGAGCTGAAGCCCGCTTCTGGAGCAACGGCGCTCGTGCATGCAAGTGAGGGGCGTGGCTTTTGAGGGAGCACAGAGGGGAGGGGGTGGGAGTTGACAGAGCACTGAGGGAATGCTAGTCATTCATGCTAGTTTGTCAAATTACTAACCCTGCCTTTAAGAACATATAAAGATAGCTAATTAGTGCTGATTTGACGATTTGAACAATGATGAAATTGTGATTAAACTGGACAATATTGCAATATAATAAATGGTATTACGAGTCTACTTGCTTGGTTATCAAGACATATGCAGTCTCAGGTGTTGATACAAATTGGTTGTGTTGCCACTCAACGAAGTGATTTTAACCTAGTAAGTTTCGCACAGAACTTTCTTTCAACATCGCTGCACCTGAATCAAAAATATTCCCATATAGCAGCTATGTGTTATTTTTCGCCTACAGTTCAGCTTTGGTTTGCTCTTCTTGCTACTGCTTGTTGGCATCCACATCAGTCACTCTGCGCAATGGATAGTTATGTGACGACACAAACATGCACTCCTCGAACACACGCGCACAAATTCCAAACAATCAGACAAGAGGTTGTAATCAGGAAAATAAACTTTTTGACTCACCGACAAAAGGTGGCGAGAAGATTAGAACAAATTCAAAGGCAAAGCATAATTTTCAATACATCTTTAACATGTGTTTTCAGTACATTTATTGAGTTAATAAGGTATTATGTTCCATTGGATCAGATCACGGACTTAAGTCACAGATCATTTTATCAGATCAGAAAATTGAGAAATATAAAACAATCTGCTCGTATACATTTTCTTTAAAAGCAGTAGTGCCCACTCCACCCTTGCTACCGTCTGAAACTGCCCCTGCATTAAAACATTACATACTCAAAAATAATCATACTCTGTGACAGAGCAGGCAGCGGGATAATGTTAGGATCATTGAGTAACTGATTGTTGATAAATGCTATCATGGTGAGAGTGAATGGAGAACCAACAGTGTGTTCCTAACCATAAAGACTTAGTCCACATGGCTCACAGACTCATTTCTCTTGCAGTGAGTGTAAACAGGTTCGCGTGGTGGCTGGCGTTCCTTTATGTGCTCATTACTGTATGTTGTTTTTATACATGACTATTATTGCACAAAAGTTAACCGCCCTCTGAACATTTCTCAACAAAAAGAAAATCTACCTGCAACTTGGACCCAGGTTGTAAGTTTTAGAGAGACACACACATTTATGTAAATCGCATATCTCAGCTTTTTCTGTTACGTTATCCAAAATTCTCACATTCCGCGATTCCGATAGCAAATCGGTTCATTGCGCAGCACGACTCTAAATGAAGAGGAGGAATAGCAAATAGAAAAATCATTGCTGAAACACTCACCCTGAAATTTGTGCTGAAGACATGTGGGTAGCATCGAGCGATCTGAAGAATACATTTTACACTTTGACAAAGCAGCTCTGGGGTGTCCACATTCTCCAAGATGGACTGCAGGTTACTCATCACCAGCTGAAACACAAAAAACAAGTTGTCCAAAAAACCATCCACTTTCTAGGGCCTTGCCCAAAAATATTCCATTAAACTGTTAGTTGATGGGAGGAGTCTTATCCCTGTCCATTACATTTAAGTGTCAACATAAACACTGCTACATTATCAGCAGCCTCGTCTGGAGGTTAGTTATCAAGATGCAGCAAAACCAGAAGAGAGCAGAATCATAGCAAGCAGCTGCAGAAACATATTGAAACCAAGGCAAGAGAAGCTTCAGTTTTGACATCAGAGGAGCGCTGCTAAATTTGTGCATTAACGAGAGGGACGTACAGAGATTGGACCTCTCTCGCTCGCTTTCTCCCGCGGTCGGCAATTTTAAGAATAAATTAAAACGGTCGGAAATATAGGCTACTTGAGCGAGATTGGGATTTTTTTAACGAATTACCATACCGCCCCACCCAGAGTTCAAAATAACAGTGCTTATCGCTGACTTGTCTTGATATCATTGTATTGTACTCATACTTAAAGTTGAGGATCTTTTGCATGGTTTGGGAATTGCTTCTTCGATAGGATGTCTCTAAATATCTCTGTGATTTCTTTTTTAAAAAAGCTTCAGGTTCAATGATATGACCTCTCATGACATAAAACATTTCCCACCACAGAGTAGAATATGAAACATCTGAGAGGTCATTAATTTTGAAGTATTGTGACATTTTTTCAGGCATACAATTATAGAGCTTCATTGTAAAGCAGAGAGGGGCGTAGCTGGCATGAAAACTGCGCCAAAAAGGATAACTGAAGTTTAGTGGTTACGACATTAGATATTAGTTTTGAGTATAATAAGAAATAATTGATACAAGAGTATGATTTTTTTTTCTCTCCAAAAAACACAAGTATTCTCTCTGTAGAATGCGGGACCTTCCATATTTCTATTAAAATTGTTGAAAGCAGCAGAAGCGTTTAGATGTTTAACATCCAAAACAGATTTGAAAAAAGGGAAAGCCGTTATAATTTAAAAGGAACACAGATCTTTAATAAACCGAGATTCAGAACCAAATTGAGGGAACGTTGTTTTACTGTGAAAGGAATCGGTTTATGGAACAATCTCAACAGAGACACTAAAGAATCAAAATCAAACATGATATTTAAAAGAAAAATGAAAGCCAGTTTGTTGAATAAATATGTGGAAATATGTCAGTGAGATACTGTTTTGTTTCGTGATGCTGTAACAAAACTTTATTGTGCTATACTTTGTACAGTGTATAATGAATTGGTAAGGAGGACTTACAGGGGGGCTGCCAGTGGCTGTGTTTGCCTGCAGCCAATTTAATTTAAATTGTTTTTGAATTAAGTGTTCTGTTTTGTTTTAATTAATGTTTTGTAAAAGAGGGGCAGATATTATAAGATTAATCTTCTCTCCGCTCCTTTTCATTCAAAATTTGAGATTTTATGTTTGTTTGTTTTTCTTAACTTTATTGTTTGTTTTTTTAATGAAATAAAATGTACAAAAAAAAATTAAAAATGTAAGTGTTCCCTTTGATGATTTTTAAGATGCAGATCAAGAATGACATTGTTGTCCCTAGTATACAATTTCCCCTTCTGTACAAGCATGATGTATATGAGGTTTTTAAGAACAGTGTTGCTATTTATGTTAAATTGAAAATGTACTATGCTGGAGTAGAGGTGGGCGATATGGGAAAAATATCACATCACAATTTTTTGTTGGGAAAAATCACGATTTTATCACAATTTTTTTTTCATACTGATCTTTAGACAAATTTGTAAGTTACTGACCAGTTCAACCAAACTTATTTCCCTGTATAATATTTTTAAATGCACAAAAACTGTGCTGACAAGTTTAATCTATTTGAAAAATATCTTTGTAGGAGGTCTGGAGGTCTCTCACCCAGAACATCTTTAGCAACAGAAATGTCTTTCCCTCAATTTGATCAATATTTATGAACAATTTGAAGGTTTTCCTCACCACTTTGAAATTATGATTTAGTTATGTGTCCTCTTTTTATGTTCATCAGGAACATTTCTATTTTAGCCCTGCAGAGTTCCTACAGCTGGAGCTTCATACAGGCTCTGCAGCGTTTGTTGTTTTTTATGACATCATTGGATTAACTTTAGTTTTGTTTATATATAATCAAACATAATACAGAATGTGTTCATTCTGTGACACATGATCAAAGTAAGTTTTACTGACAGAATAGTTTAATTCATAGAGGGGGCGGGACATCGTTGATTGACAGACAGACAGTCACCATGGTTACTCACTCTCACCTGCCTGCTACTGCACACAACGTGTAACGTCGTTTAGCCTAATCCCTATAAATTCGGTTATCACAGCAGGTGAGCTTCGGGTGGAGAAGCTTGATAGTAACTTTTAAAAAACTGAGAGAGAGCAGAAAACACACGGGGTTATATCTCCCATCACTAACTGTCTGAGCTCCGCTCTGTCTGACTCTCTGCAGGCTGTTAACGTCTCTCCGGCTCGTTAAACGGTTTCTTGTGTCGCTATCCGAGATGTAAACTTAACTGTGCACACTATGCGGATAAGTTAACTGTTGCTCAAGGTGTGTTAGTTAGGAAAAATACCAGAACAGTTGCATATAACCGGGATGGAGTTGTTTTTGCAGACTTTACTTTTTAGTTTTGTTTTCACCGCTGCGGAGCAAAAAAGGAGGGGGTGAGACGTGTCTGTGTCGGAGCATAAACTGCAGCATGATAGAATAAACACATTAGCCTGGTTCTACGATCTCTCTGCTTTGGCAGATCGTCAGCACGTTAAAATCCTTCACGATCTAAGATCGTTATATCGCCTGTCACTATGCTGGAGCATGTCATTTTAAAATCTTGGGAGAAGATCTTTAATGGAACTGAAGCCTCTATGGGTGTTTTTACTTATATTCTCCTGACCTGGCTGTTCACATATGCACCTCACAGCGGAAGACTATACCTGTCAGACGGGAGGGGGGGGGGCCTCCCGAGGTAAGACGTGGCGTAAAAAAAAAAAGAAGACTCGGAAGTAGTGGACTGAGCAACAGGGTCCGAGAATATTTACTGGAAATATGAGTTTTTCAGGAGCTTTTTGTGAGTGTTAAAGCCCTATATTAGTGTTTACCTGCATGACATGAGAGAAGGCCTTCCTTTCTCCAGCAGCCTCCAAAGCACGCTGTGCTGCAACCAGGTACAACAGCTTCACCTCGTCACGGCTGCTTGTAGTGAACTTAAGAAAGAGCCACTTGAAGATACGCTCAGCCTCATAGCTAAGCACTGTACAGAGGAGACCAAGGCAGGCTGCCGCATCCTGACGCAACTCCCACAGCAGCTTACTGCTACACGTCAACAACATAGACAACAAGGAGACCATATGTTAGAGACCACTCGGGAAATACAGGGATAAAAGCAAGATATTTTGAATAAAACACTAATGGGGTTGCCCTCTACGCCTTCTTCAACAATCAGACAGACTGATTGCCATGATGAAACAAATTTGGGTATAATCATTTAATGGCGTTACATGTTCAATATTGTCAAAGCTTATATAAGACAAAGAACGTGCCTATGTAGATCACTGCAAACAGAAACATTCATTTTTATTTTTTCTAAAGTTGTTGTCTCTGATGGCGGGTAAAAAATACATTTATTGAAATTATGCAGCTTTGAACAGCTGTACTCAGATTTTTAAAAGGGTTTGTTAAAATAAGAGTTCAGGAATATCTAACGGCCTACATTATTTTCTTTGTCTACCTCTTGGTTGTAGCTATGACTCAACATAAGGAACCTTTAATCTGCCTGCTTATTTTTATTCATCTCTATTCATGAGGTGCGATGATGATTGAATGTGGGTACTTACAGGGCAGAAAGGGAGATTTTGTATACGTTAACTTTTATTAAGGATTCCACACGTTCTTCTTATGAATTAGTTTAGATCTGAACTTACAAGTCCATAGTAAAGTAATCTAAGGCACACAGCTTTCCCTTACCTCTCGTTCAAAATGTCATTCAAGGTGCTGAGGATGTTGTCCATCTGTTTGACCAAGGTCTGTGCAAGAGAAATTACAGTATTAGGAGAGCAATGTGTTTGAATCCACTTCAACACATTATAATGTGAAATGATTTCATTACTGACACTTAACGAGTTTGTCAGGGGTCTCTGTCTATTTCCCAACCAATTAGAGAGCATTTTCTGCACCAACACACATTCTGGCCCACTGGTCTCTATCAATCAATCTTTATTTATAAAGCGCCAAAAGAGCAGGTAACCCAGCAGGCAAAAGAGCAGGTAACCCTCACATTGTTATATTATGTCGCAAAAGAGTAGGTAAAAGACCTTGTACTTATTTAGATAATACAGTTGCCGGTAGGGGTCAAAGGTTCGGCAACTGCTGAAATAACACACATTCAGAAAAATGAGCAGCATTTCCAGAAATGCTTCACATTCAAAAGCAAATGCAAATTCCTTAAACAAATGCCATGACTGAAGCACGCTGCACAGGGCCGGCCCGTGGCATAGGCAGTATAAGCTAATGAGTGAAGAAGAAAAGTTGAAGATAAGAAGTAACAAAAGCCCAGGGATGAAAAGAAGAGGAGGAGGAATGATCTGAAAAAGACACAGAGGTAACGTGCTACAAGGCTCAATTATTTATCTGTTGCAGTTAAGCTAGCTTGTTATGATTGGATGATAGTAACGTCCATGTTTCCTAATCATTAGCTCGGCTTAACATCAGTTATTTTAATGTACTTTTATTAGAAGTCCTCACTGAATAGATATCTGTGCATGGTGTATGTCTGGTTGTAAAGAAAACATTTGGGCTCACCTGAAAAACTATGCTGCGATTTCTGTACTGCTCTAAAGAGAAAATATACTAGATTATTTGAAAAGTGTGTTTTATTATCACCACTTATTCACAACTATGAAATACCATTTTCTAAATATATTTAAATGAACTCAGTACAGTTTAAATGCAGCAATGTAAAAAGGGGTTGATTGGTTGTTTCTAAGCCAAATAGCTATTTAACTATATCAATAGATTCTTTATAGCCTGTTTGGTCAGTGTACACTAACTTACAAGAGTTTGCATGACATGTTTATTTTTTTTCTCTGAGGAATGGTCATGACAGCTATGGTAATGGTAATATCAGACCGTTTAGTCTATTACCGTAATATACTTGGTTGTTACTGCTAATACTACACATACTTTTACCATTATTGCTGACATTGCATTGTAGCTATAAATCTATCATATTATTTGTTTGCGTTACTCTGTCTCTATCCTTCATCTTTTTCTGCATCTCCCTGTATCCCACTTTCCAAGCCCAACATAGATTCAGCAGACGACTGTTCAACACGAGTCTTTTCCTTACAACTGTAACTTTGCTAAATGTTGCTTAGTGCTGTGCTCATGATGGATTAATGTTGGGTCTTTGTAAATAATATAACAAAGAGTAAGGTCATTTACCTGCTCTTTTGTAAAATGTCTTGAGATAACATTTGTTGTGAAATTGCACTATACAAATAAAGAAATTTTCATGCCATACTGAATCAATGCAATTTTTCAGAAATCACTGGCACGTGTCACAACGAGTGACATTTCGATGTGGAGACACAATGAAGATCGTTTATGGGAAGAAAAGAGAAACACATTCTCACCACTTTGCTCTCCCCATGGCTGATGAATTCTTTAAGCTGTTTGAGGGTGACGAGCCTTCGGTCACGATCATCTTCCCTGGAGACACGGCGCAGGAGGTTGGCTAGCCGAGACTCCTCTGAGTGAGCCATTCCTCTGTCTGCAACATCATCAATGTACACGGTTAATGAATTTGAGCTTGTATAGCTTTTCTGACTACTCAAATCTCTTTTTACACCGCCGGTCCCACTTGACCATTCACAGTATATTCACACACTGATGGCAGAGGATGCTACGTAAAGTGTCTATCAGTATTAATTATCCCATTTTTAGACATTCACACACTGCTGATAGCAGCGGGAGTATCTTGACACTTCGACATGGAGCTGGGGATTGAACCCCCAACCTTCCAGTTGAAAGACGAACGACTCTACCACAATTCCCGACAGCAGTAACAAGTCAGTTGCCTTACTCCACTAACGTCACTGTAGTAGAACAACTTCCATGCAACTGTTCAAAAGTGTTAAGGGTCATCAACTTTGCAGTAAGGAAATATTTTATAGAAAAAAGAACAAACCAAAAATAAACTACTATATTGCCTGCTTTCACTAGTAGATACTACCGTGAATGTTTATTTGAATTTCATATTTTGTTGCAATGCTAAAAGAAAGCTTGTTTTCCATATAGGTTGAACATTAGATAGTCCAGCATAAAAAAATCGCATTCAACAAAATGGCCTTAAACTGTAAGCACCATTACTTCCTTGGTGTGGGACTGTATTTATTTAAATTGAACTTTCACATGTTTGATACTGTTAATATAGAGAAAATATTTTCATCAGTGAGTCAACACCCCAGATATGCGACTGTAAATTAATATTTTCAAACAGAATGAGCTAAGCATTTGTGCACACATTTCTCTTGTCACTATTTAAATATAGGAGTTCTGGATGTGTGTTTCCGATTACCCTGCAATTTCTTCATGTCCTTTGAAGTTAAAGCACGGTTTCCATGCTGAAAAGGAGTCAAATCCGTTGTCACGTCATCGGACCTCAACTCTTGCCCCATCGACTTCCAACCAAACGTATTATCACAGATGCCTTGACCAGCTTCATATCCACCTATGGGACACAAATTGTTTGATAAATATCATATTATTAAATAAAAATCTTTAACAGATATGTAAAATTACTTTAAATCAAACAAAGCAATGTAGTAGCTTTTTTCCCCAGGAACATCTATTGGCATTAAAGAAACTGCAAAAAATTCATTTTTACTAGAATCAAATCTATGTTTTGAAACCTGGCGTCGTTATAACCAGATTATTTTGCTCTTAATGTAACAGTCTGAATTTTTGACAGAATTAGGGATGTTAATGATGAAGCGATTAATCACTGTTAAGAAAGAAACTGATTAAAAATGTATTAACCAACAATCTGTTTTGTGTACAATTGTACAGACAGTCTCATGTAATCTAATTTTTTACCTAAAGAGGGGGTCCCTTATTTTAGCAACTCATAAAAACTGCAGTTATTACTACTCAAGGAAGGAGCGGTACGCCTTCCTAACCCTCTAATGCTGCCTAATTTTATTTTTCTTTAACCAAATAGTCAGTGCTTTACTGATTTTATATGGGATTTATCTGCTTAAATACCCAGTGTCCCAAGTATTTGTTTTAAATAGTCACTATCTGAATGGTTAGTCACAAGTACTATTTCTGTGATTTGCAATGTATTTTTCATCTTTAAGTCAAAATTCTTTAAACGTGCATTTCCCCATCTTGCTAGCTACTGTTTAAGTTATCAATAAGAGATTTCTATAACTCTTACTAGATACAGTAATGTGTTCAGCTAAGCGATGTCTTTTGGACTTTTTGCTCTATTTGATAGGAAAGCTGAAGAGAGACAGGAAATGTTTGGAGGAGAGAGTAGAAGAAGACATGCAGCAAAGGGCCCAAGTCATAGTTATTTTGCTGTATTAATAAAAAAACAACTTTATAAATAACATAACTATAGGAAATATTAAATATTTAAGACTTTGAATGTCCAATAACTTTTACAAAAGAAAACATAGGCAGCAACATGAGCTAAATTTTTTTTTTTAGTAAGTACAGTCTCCTTTCCACTGTAAATACCTTGTAATAATACTTGTGATGCTGGGGACTAAAATATGATCATGATGGCCTCACCCTCTTCCTGGTGTGTATCTTCAGTAGCGTAGGCATCGCTGGGCACCACTGGTTGGTCAGGGCAGCTGGAGGGCAACACGTCGTACAACGCTGCAGAACCAAGCTCTCTGGACTTTACTCTGTCCTGGCTGGATGACACACTGTCAAATCTGAATACATTGACAAACACACACAGAGATAAAAATATGAACAATTTCATTCAGGATTAATAAGTAACTTCTTATTCCCTGTCAACATCAAAACCATCATCTACATCAATATCATTAAGTGCACAATGTAAATTCAATCATTGCAGAAAAGGCATAATGTAAAATAATCTTGCCATTTCAGTGTCCTCACAACCAAATATTGTTTGTGATTTGAGAGCACCTTATCATGAGATGGGCTCATCAGCATTATTGAGATGGGCATCACATATCACTGCTCATCAAAAGCATGGTTATTCCCAAAATTTCTGACTCTTTAAAAGGGGCTACAAGTAACTTTCAAAAATACTGCGTTTGTAGCGATACCGCAGGCCGTTAGGCGAACTGCACCAGTAACCTGTTACCCAGAGTGTGGAAGGCGGCCTCTGGCTGTAGCGAGAGTGTGTGATGTAAAGATAAAGATAAACTTTATTGATCCCCCGTGGGGGAAATTTGTGCATTACAGCAGCTCAAGAAAACAGGGGACGGGAATATAATTATTAAAAATAAAAATAAAAATAGAATAGAATAGAAAATGTGTTTGTGATGTTGATCTCCGTAAGCGGAGCGGAGTGACAATCTTACAATCAAATCCTCACCTGATGCCCTGCTCACGCCTGTAACTTGTTATGCCAGCCAGCCAGACTGATAACATCATAACAACTAAAGATGCTACTAGCAGTTAGGGCGGCGGAGCAGTTAGCAAGCATTTAAAACAATTTTTATCCCATGTGTTTCGTCTTTTCATTTTTTTATTGAGCTCCCTCATTTAATGTAAATCGAAGCTTAGTATAAGTTGTGTAACGTGTAACAGAGGTTTCTGTTTTCGCCTGACAGAATTTACTTGGTAAGAAAATAATTAACCGTACACAGAGGTATAACTTCTCCAGCCATGGCTCTAGCTTTAGTACACAAACTGAAACACCAAATCAGATTTCAGCATAACAAAACTAAACACAGAAGTCTGATTCACCTGCAACATGTCAGCCAGGAAAAGTGATGTCTGGAGGTACTTTGAAAAAAAAGAGTCACAATCAAAATAATCTTGCGGACAAGATATTATTGCTGGAAGGCTAACTACTGACCCCTGATTCACAAACAAATTTGCTTAATGAATAAAAAAAAAGAATCAGAACTGGACTGTGCCTCGCCAGGTGGCTAGCAAGCAAAAAGGATGTTTACACATCAGGAGTAGGGGTGTAAAGGTACACGTACTCTGACCGGACCGTTTCGGCACAGGGCTTGCGGACCGATCCGAGTACGTGCGGAACAAAAGTAGAATGAACACCCTCCCTCCCCATTCCCACAATAATGGACAAAGAGATGTTTACAAGACGAGAGTAGTGTGCCGTCGTTGTTCAGCGGACATCGGGTACGTCGCAGGCAACACGTCCAACTTATTAAAGCACTTGAAAAGGCACCATGCGAACGTAAACATCACTGCAACTAGGAAAAAAACGACAGCCTTTTGCTAGTAATTCTAAACGGGCCAAAGCCATAACAAATGACATTGAAGTTCTTATATCGACAGAGGGAAATATTAATAGTTCTGCGATTAAACTATACTGTCCCAGATGTGATTAGCTTTATTATGTGCTCCAAGTGCATTCAAAAAACTGTTGGCTTCATAAACTAAAAAGGTGTCAGTGTAATTTAAAAGAAATATTTTTACATATAGGCTATATTAATTACTTCATTTCATTCTAAAATACTTTATTTCATTCATATCTTTTATTTATTGGAGACTCTTTTGGTTGAAGGATGCAGCATAAGTTTATTTTTTTTTTTACAATGTTTAATTTAAAATGTTATTAAAAAGTAACCTGAGCAGGTGTACAAGTCTGAACTGTCGATGCTGCACTTAGCCCAATTTGTAAAAGGGAAATTCTAAGTGTTCCTAATAAAGAAAAAAAAGTGTTGCATCAGGTCCCTTTACTGTACCGAACCGAAGCTTCAAAACTTGGAACCGTACCGAACCGACATTTTTGTGTACCGTTACACCCCTAATCAGGAGTAATTCAAAATGGGTTCCTCAGCTTATCGACCACTGATAGGGACATTGCCAACAAGATTCGATCACAAGGAGAATGAGGCATTGTGCCATGAGGAATTGATTGGTCTGTATGAGTTGCATAGGGCTCAACAGTGAATGCCCACTTTTTGGGCGGCTCTGGTTCTGGAAGTAAATTTCCCCATTCAAATCCTCCCTTCATTTTTCACAAAATCCTTATACCAAGGGATTGGCGCCTGGAACCAAGACAGCCAGCCAGCCACTAAGGGGTGACAGCATGGATACTACAGCGGCATGCTCTGCTCAAGGGGCTTTCCAGAATCTGTTTCAAGAGCTGGAGATGAATGAAACCTGCAAACAGCCAATCAAAGAGATTCCTCTCACCGACGCCGATTCAACATGTCAAATCAGCCAAAACAAGGACGACAGGGGGCGTAGCGACGGAGCTGGACACACCGCAAAAATAAGGGAGACAGCCACTAACTGACGGTCCAACTAGAACCGACGGCCGACGATCTCCTTGGTATGTCAGGGCCTTAAAGGAAGAAGTCGTACGGAGAGAAGTGAGGAGAAGATGAAGCGGCCAGCAGAGAGTGTTTTCTGCAGCTGGATTTATTGTGAACAGACAGTGCACGACTCTGATCACTTAGATGTCCTCATCTTTCCAAAAAAAAATAAAAACCACTAGGTCGTACATATATTATGGTGAGTAGAGTATTTTATGTGCTCACAACTCACTCCTGAACGTGTAGAATGCTAATTTGCCTACAAAACAAAAGAATTAAGTGTATTGTGAAGAGGCTCAGATGGTTTTACTTCACTTTAACACAGAACTTTATGTTGAATTTAAAAAGGAGTTTCAGTTAGTCTAGAAACGGCAGTAGCGCCCGATTGGCATTGTTTTGTTAGAAGCACCGTTGAATAAGGACAGTCATACATTTAAAAGAGAGAGAGAGCCTTGTTGTTTTATAAGTTCAAATTGATTGTATTTAATGAATTAATGTCAAGTAACTAATGTGCTGCTTAAATGGTTTCAATAAAACATAAACTGAGAAAAAGAAAAAGACGATGATTAATCGATAATTGATCGTTAAGGTGTTCAACTATCAGGTTAGGAAAAATGACTGAAATGGCAAACCCTAGTGTGAACCTTATCATCCAGAAAACCTGTACTAACTCAGCTGCTATTTGCAACTCCATGGAATGGGTTCATGAGCTGGGGATTTTATTTGGTCAGTCAGGCAAGCTAAATGATATCTTTAAAGGGAATCGTGAAAACTGGGGATGGGCCACAGCTGTAGTTCACACAAGTGCCATACATGCTGTGCTGAACCAATATGAGCATGTCTGCTTTGAGAGAGATGGCAACAGATAACTCAGAAGTAGCAGGTAGGGGCACAGCGCTTGTATGATAAATTTCAGCATAAACATTTTACCAGCTCTGCTCCTGCATATGTACATGTGTTCCCTTTTGAGTACTACAGAGCAGCGCTTTCTAAAATCCTTCATGATGTTGATACACAGATCAGAGAATGGTTTGAGCAGGAAGGAATGGGAATGCTAAGAAACTTGGAGCAAGTCCTCTTAGCCAGAGAGGTAGATGATGTTGTACTAAAGTACCCAAAGCTGAATCCAGAATGCCTTAAGATATAACTTGCAATGTTCAAAACCAGTCCAGCAGTGAAGGTGTTGGTATGTGTCAGGGGATGAGTCCTGAGGTCCATGGCCTATTAGATCAAGCTGAAACACTTGTGAGATTGCTTACTGTTGTTCCAGTGTCATCTGCTGAAGCAGAGAGAGGGTTCAGAGACTTAAGACATTGCTCTGAAGCACAATGACACAAGTACGTCTAAACAGTGCGGCTGGTTGTCATATTCACAAGGAAAAGCTTGACTTGTTGGAAAGGAAGGCAATTGCCTAAGAATTTTTTTTCCCACAAAGACAATAGAAGAAGCAACCTTAGAGGCAAGCATTTTGAGTAGTTTTTACCTTTGCTTACTAAAAATAAACAACTACATTATTTTTGTTTCACCAACTCAGCTAGTCCCACAAGTTAACTGAGACTTCACTGTTTCCAGGCAGCACAAATATTTCCTGAACCTTTCTACTCTGAATGTAACTACACTTTTCCCCAGACCAGTTTCTTTTTATATATACATTTACTTGTTCATTAAATGTATCACACAATCAGTAAAGTAAGTCTGCTGCGTGGTTTAGATGTACCAGATTGATTAATGAAGCAACTAAACCAGGAGTCTCCAACAGGTAACTCGGGAGCTACAGGTAGCTCGCGGGCAGGTTTTCAGTAGCTCACCTTTAGGTTGACTGACTGTGTTAAAAATAAAAATAAATCTGACTACAGTAAATGCACCTCTTCCCACTATTCATGTATTTGGCCCATAAAAACAAGTGTAAAGTAGTCATGTTTTATTAGACATTGATGTGAATTTTCAGCAACATAGCTTACCATGTGGCACAATAAGAAGTGTAAAATATTCACATTTTTTTCTTGGACTTTGATGTGAATTTAAGATTATCGATAAGCATTGGCTTATTGCAATTTCACACATGTACAAACAGTAGCTTAATTCAGCTGATGTGTGCTGTGTAAATGAATGCAAGCGATTTGATGCAAGTAGCTCTTGACCACTTTCATTTTTTCAAAGTAGCTCTCAGATGAAGAAAGGTTGGAGACCCCTGAACCAAACTCTGTGCTGTAATGTTAACTAACTGTAACTGTCAGAACACTTGGCTGAGGCTGAAAGGCACAAATGGTTTATAATCCAAGTGATTTTACACTAAATTTCAATAATCCCAGCTGCCGTGAGACTTGTAGCACAGGATATTAAGATGGGAAGGAAGTACCTCACCCCACACCTCACAGACTAAATGGACAGTTGACCACCTCACAGTGCAATACAAGTGTGCAATATTAACCTTAAAAACAAAAAACAGTGCAATTATATAATGTGAAAATATATGTGTGCAATAACCTCAGGTGCAATAAGAAAACATATTTATATTTTCATTTCATTGTACAGTGTTCCCCTTGTTATTTTTTTGTATTATATCTTTGCTTAGCTGTTAATACAACTTATTTATTTTTACTTTTTTGTACTCTATTTTTTTCTTACAATGCTATTATATATAATTTTAACTTTTTTGTAGAAGCTGACTCAGGGAGAAACGCACAAGAATTCCAATGTACCTGTACTGTCCTGTACCTGTGCAAATGGCAATAAACATCTAAACTAAACTAATCAATAAAAAGCTAATTGAAAAGAATACGATTTTCTTTCTTTCTCTGACACTTGTTTTGAGTTGTCTGATTTAAAATAGATTGAGTCATGGACATGGTTTAGATGGATATTGTACTTTGTATTTATTTAACAGACACTGCATAATACAACTACTATGGTACGTGTAATAGTATGTTTGAATGAAGCTACAATGCACATCCTGAAACTTGATGTATTTGCACATTATTTTTAATGAAACTCAAAAATGCTTGGAATTCATTTAAAATCAGTGGGTGGAAGGTGGTGGTGGGGGGTTGCGGTCTTCATATTGACCCTTAGGACCCCCACACTTTGAGAGTCGATGCTTCACACATGACTAACACCTGTTGTGAAATATGCATTTAAGCACGTTGACACCGGGCACGTATTTCTTCTTCAGGAGTCCTAACCTACCTCGATTGCTCGGTCATTCATCGCCAGCTCTAAACGTTATGAGACAAACACTCGGTAACGAAAACGAAAGGCGGTAAATAGAAACACAGCAGGAAGTTATATTTTACTGGGGGTTGGTGAAGTAGGATGGCGTCTTCCGCGTGCTAGCTGGCTAACGTTAGCCAGCGCCAATAGTTTCACGGTGTTACTAACCAGCCAAACTAACAATGCTTCAATGTGTGTCTCTTTCAAATAAACGCCAATTAACTATCAGACACGTGTTCATCGTCGCGCGTCATTACTATCGTGTTTGTGTGTCTGGTTTCTCTTGAAAGCGGTGAAGCTCTTCACAAGTCGAGCTAACGTTAGCGCCGGGCTTGTGAACAGTAACCCCGACACACAAAGCTTCGCGTTTCAGTGGAGTTCTGACCGCTGAAAGAAAAACTAAATGGGTAAGGAGGCTGTACAAATATGATCGCATTTACAATATGAGGGTCGTGACACATGGTGCATTTCCCACAGAATAAAACAGAGCAGCACATCGTAGGCCCCAGTAATCCTCGGTTACTATCAACCACCCTGCACCGAAACACAACACATACCTGGACTGCCAGTCATTCCAGTGTGGCTGCAGTTTCTGGGCGCCGCTGAGCCGAGACCCCGAGGCTTTACGGCTCATTACCTTTTAGAGAGCTGCATGACCCGCTGGCAGCGGTGACAATATCTCTTCTCCAATGTTTCTTTTGTTACTGTTATGCGTTTTGAAGCCTCTCAAATCAGCTAACAACTGGAAACTCCTCGTAAAGCTAGCCTACGGTGGAGCTACTTCTTCTTCTTTTACTTTTTTTTTTGCAGGTTGCATCTTTGACACTACATTACCGCCATCTTCTGGACTGACGTAAATCCTACAGTTTCTGGTTAGATTTTTTAAATTAATTTAGTGCTAATGCTGTTCTGGGGAATCTTATTATATATAATATCATCGACTTCCATCACACTGCGGTCAAGTCATATTAATGTTATCATAATAATCGTGAGAACATTGAATGTCGTTTCAACGTCAAACTAAACGTCCAGCCATCCATATATTAATACATTTGGGTTGAATTCCGTGGTGAATTTGATGATAAGTTTAGAAGATGTTAGATAGACATTCACTTTTTTATTTTACTGTATTTACCCATCTCTAGGTCTAACTACACGGGATTTACAATTTTCAAAGTTAAATAATACTGTGTTTGGTATCTTTTAAAAAGGGACATTATTGGCTTCCATTCAATTTGTGCATTCTGACTTATTGATGTAACTGGCTCTTCAAATTGTAAAAAAAAAACAAAAAACATTTTCCACAATTTTCGCCTAAAATAGGCTATATTTCTTCATTTAGCCCTGTGACATCTAGGAACATCAGGGACACAAAACACAGAAACTGGAATACTCACAAGACTCGAAGGATTCAGGAAATGCATAATATACCCACACTATATCATAGTGAGATAATATTGCAGCTTGTAATGGTATGTGACAGGGCTAGAAAAATATCAAATGTAATTTGTAACAATATACTCTGGAGGAGAGTCATTTTTAAATGTTTACTTTGTTTTATAAAACATTGAAAAAATAAATAAACCAAATGTACAAAGTTAAGTTCAATACACTTTGCTCACTCACACACAGTGAGGTACGCACTACTCACAGTACTTCCTGTGTAAAAAAGTTCTAATTTGAAGCCCTTTCTGCTTCAACCAGTACATCTGTTCCAGCAGGTAAAGAAGTGAGTGAGCTAGAGATGTGTGATTGATCGGGGTGACGTCAGCTGAGCTATCTTTTGGAGGATATCAGAATCAGTTTTATTGGCCAAGTATGTGTACACATACAAGGACATTGACTCTGGTTTACATTGCTCTCAGTGTACGACATATAAATGGACAAACAGTAATGAACAAGGTAAACAAAGAATCCATATTGACTGTGTACGTGCTAACTTTACCCTCAATATACTGTATTGCTATTGTACATGATAAGAAGGTTATCATAAAACCTCAGCTAATTGCACAATAAACTGAACAGCAACCAGAGAAGCTTGTTCAGCGACAGAATGCTCCTCCCCAGATGCAGCACAAACAGACTCAAGAACTCCTTTGTCCCTCGTGCCATCAAACTGTATAACTCTTCACTTGGGGGGAGGATGGGGGGGAGAAGAAGGCCTGAACTGACCACAAGACAATCCTAACAGCTTGCATTATTCATTATTTATTGTTAATTATCTATTTATAAACACAAAGGACAAAAACAAAACAACACAACTGCTGCTACCTTTTTCTTATTGCTGCTGCTATTTTATTATAAATCTGTACCGGTATATTTTATTTAGACATGTCTATTGCTGCTACTGTGTACACTATATTATTTGTATATAACTTTTATTTTATTCTTTGTATCTGTGTGCTGTTCTATCCTTTGGTGTTACCTGCTGCTGGAATCTGAATTTCCTGAGGGAACCCTCCCAAGGGATTAATAAAGTTCATATCTATCTATCTATCTATCTATCAAGCTTTGATTTGCTGCACCACTAGCCTGAGCACATCAGTACAGCCTTAACGACATTATGAACTAACAGGAAAAAGAAGAACATGAAAACAATATACAGTAGCAACAAAATGATGTAAAATAATACTTGTTGGTTAGGTTGTACACATGGTGGCGATTTTTGGTGTTATTATTATTTATTTTTTTCCTTTGTAGGGATGCAAACATAACGATTGCCAAATACACAGTACAATTGTTGGTATTCTAGTTTCCTCTCTCCTCCTTGTTTACCTGCCTGCGTTGATTTCTGCTGTGGCATTAACTCTTCGGCATCAAAATGGTGGTGAGAATTGTTGGGAGTATATTTTGTTGAATTCTTGGAGTTGGTTTTTATGTGTGGCTGATTGTTGTTCCATTGATATCTGTTGTGTAAAGAGGTCTAACAAGTGTGATGTGGTGATCTTTTCACTACCTCTCCAGTTGAGCAGTATGGTTTTCTTGGCGATAGTTTGGGCTACAAGTAGAGGTATTTTGATTTATTTTGAGTTTGTGTTAATTTCATCCAGATTACCAAGAACACAAACAGAGGGGGATAGTGGAATGTTGTAACCAAAGAGTTGGGATAGTGTGGTGGTTATTTCTTCCAGAAGTTATGTATGGTTGGTCCTCGGCTGTGTTGGATGTGCAGTGAGTGCAAATGTCTGATTCAGTTAGTCCCATGATGTGCATTTTGTGTTGCGTGAGCTGTGTTGGGGATGATTTTGTATTGTATTGGCTGTATGTCAGTGTTATCGGACATGATGACAATGTTATTGCAGATTTTGTTCAAAGATTGATTGCAGTGTGGATGTTGAGGTCTTTTGCTGATCGGAATATGAGGTGCATGATCGGTAGAAGATAAAAGCTTACACAGTTTTGAGAGTGTTTTTTTATTGTGCTATTTTATTAATGCTGATCAGTAGTTATGTTTGAATAAGGTGAGTGTTAGTGATCTTTATTTTTGCCTTGATTGACTGTTGCAGTTGTATATACTGGAAAAATTGTCTGGCAGGCACCCGCCAAATAATACACACCGTCTTTTCAACCTTACACACCTATCTCATCAAAGTAACCAAACATGGTGCTGGTAGCCTAACGGTTAGTAAGTACCTGGGTTCGATTCCCACCTGTGGCTCCTTTACCGCATGTCATTCCCCACTCTCTCTCCCCAGTTTCTAACTCTATCCACTCTCCTATCTCTGAAATACAGGCATAAAAAGTAACCGTAAAACAGTCCTCCTCTCACTAGATGCAGAAAAAGCATTTGACAAGGTAAACTTGACATTTCTTATATCAAAAATTGACAATTTTGTTTTTTGACAATCATTTATTCAATAGATCAAAATATTCTACAACAAACCAAGACCAACAGTTATGACAAACAACCTAATCTCACCAAATTTCATACTCGGCAGAGGCACTAGACAAGGATGTCCACTATCACCTTCACTAATCCATTCCAAGCTGGATATAAATCATTATAAAGAGTCATTGTTTGCTTTAGGTTAAGTTTAACACGATATGATTTAGTCAGTACAAGAAAACAAAATGCTTTAAAAAAATGTAAAACTATTCTATAGATAATTGCAGGGATTCAGCTGTGACTTTACCAGAGGCAAGAACACACTGTACATGCAGAATAAAAGTGCAGCAGATAGTTCTTTTATGTAAACATTTGTTTAAAAAAATACTCTAACATTCAGAATCACTGGAAAGAAATACATTAAACTATACAGAGCATTTTTCACACCAAAATACCCTCTGATTTTAAAACCATGGATTTAAATTACATCTACCTTGAAGTCAAAGGTGTCCTCACACGGGCCAAAAACATCCTGCAGGACCCCCTCACACCCCGCTAACCCCCTCTTCACCACCCTCCCCTCAGGTAGACTGAGAACCCCCAACACACGCACAAACAGGCTGCGGAACAGATTTTTCCCCAAAGCTACACACTACAAACACACAGATAGAACTCAATAATGAAATGTGCAATAACTGTTGTGTTTATTTTTATTTTTATCCTCATCGCTCCTTATATATATATATTTTTCCCACCTGAAGATGGTTGATGCAGGTTGGACCTACAGTAAAAGGTCACTTTCTCTTTAAAGGCTAGAAATGTTCAGATCACACTGGGCAGAGTGGGTGAATATGTCAAACCTCTGAGACCTGACTTTGTTGATTAGGTGCATTGAAGGAACATTCATGTGTTTTATCTGTTTTCTTTTTGTAATTTACTTTATTTATTTGTGTCTTAATACTTTTGGTATTAAGACACAAATAAATAAATTGGTATTATTCCAAATGGTCTAAGAAGCCAAAGTGCTGATTTTGCTTGATTTACTTCTTTTTTTTGTCACTTTCTCTCTGGATGTATATAATTTTATTACGGCTTCCTTAAAGGGATACTTCACCTGTCGAAACATGAATCTGTATTGACATTGGGTCATATATGTAGTAGAAATGTGAAGTTGCCACGATTTCAGAATCAGAATCAGAAATACTTTATTAATCCCAGAGGGAAATTCGATCGTTTCAGTTGCAAATGGGTGAAGTATCCCTTTAAGTAGCCTGAAAAAAGCAAAACAAGTCCATAGAGGCTATTCTATGTCTACAGATATAAGGTTTAAACTGTAATCTTACTTTAAAGAACTCAGAAGAATGTTGTACGCTGTATATGTACTAATGTCTTGATCATTTGTAATTGTAATGACAATGTTCTTTAGGACATTAAAAAGAAAAAAAGAACTCTCAAAAAATTGGTCTAACCCTCAACATTCAACCTTTAATTGATAATGCCATATCAGTGGTTTCTTCCTAACCAGTACTCCCATGGTAGCCAAAAGGTCTTCACTTGAACGCCGTCTGATAACTGGCCTTCTGGATGTCTGTCCAATTCCAACATCCCCAGCAACCACTTTTTTGGTTTGGGGCCAGGCTGGTTTTACCTCAAAAATATGTTTTTGTTTTTTTGGGGGGGCTTTTTGTTCCTTTAATGGAGACAGTGGATAGAGCTGGAAATCAGGAAGAGAGAGTAGGGAATGACATGCGGGAAAGGAGCCACAGGTGGGATTTGAACCTGGTCTGTGAAGATACATTTATTTCTAAATTAGTTTGATGAAAATGTTTTGATGCTGGCCTGAATTTTGCCAAATGCCATAGTGGATAACCCCCGTAGAGGTTTACTGTTGTCATGGTAATCCCAAAGGGAGTCTCCTCCTGGTTTTTTCTCTAACAGGATTTGTATTTCTCAATTTTTCACATCATAACTTTTTTGATTTGTAATTGCTGATAGCACCATTGTTCAACTTTTGTATTTTCAAAGTAGTTTGTTTTTACAATCATCATTTTTTGTTATGAATGACATTATTCAGTAACACTACAAATATCCCCTCATTGACAGTGATCGTGATCTGTGAACTGCTAAAATAGAAAATGATGATATTTACTTTAGTCCAAGAAACGTTTTTCATTATTTACATTTTTAGAGAATAAAAAAGACAGGTCATAGCTGTCTTAGTGTTTGAGCCACTGTGTTAATGTCACTTAAAAAGAGTGAGGGCGAAAAAGAAGAAATTTGAATTATATATTTGAAAAATAAAATGTTTTATTGCTTTAGTGTAAAACTTAACAGCAGTAACATATGTTTTGTTCTGCATTTTCAATTAGTGCAAAAAGTTACATTGATGTATTTTGCTATTATGTGTGTCTTTAAAAAAAGATTTAACAAAAGGGTGAGATGAGATGTGATTTGAATGTTGGTGATTTTGGTTAGCCACTTGAGGTCGCTCTGTGACTGTCCAGTTTAGCTATAGTATGCCATGATGCTATGTTTTAGCCGGTTGAACCCAAATAAAACTGTAAACTGAAGAGCATAAGTCAGCGGGCTAGGCTACATGCCAGACATACAGTACAAAGACAAATTGGTGTTTTTGGTATTTCAATTTGCTTAAACCGAGACAGTGTCCTTTATTGACCAGTCGCCACTGCTCAGATGTCAGCCCTGTGACTGACTGGCAGTACATGGTGTATCCAACTCTCGTCCAATGACAGCTGATAAGCTCCAGCCCCCCGTGACTCCGAACGGGACAAGCAGTATAGATGATGAATGGGACAATATGGGGAGGAACCCCAAAGTCTGCAGTCTCATGTTCTGTTATAAATAGTAGGCTATTCTCACAAATAAAATAGCAAACTACAGGCAAATAGTAAAATTGTGGCAGATAATAGCAATTAACAGCAATTGCTCTATCTCACGCGCTTAATCATTTACACACCTGACACATATTAGAGATGAGAGAGTTCAGATCCTGATTCTCGAAAACAGTAATATGGGTAATAAGTCAGACCCTGACATTAATTATTCAAACATGTTGACTATTAAGACGATGTACTTGACTACTTATCACGTAAGAGGTGCTACTTTTTAAATCAGTAAGCAATTAATACCTTAATGTGTTCTGATGATGCATAAAATCTAATATGCAATTTTGTTCTTGTATGGTACAGTCCAATAAAACTGAAGACTGAACTGAATGTACTTGATTTTTTAAAATTAAATACTTTATTTAAATCAACTATTATGGATGGTCTTAAAGACACAGTCCTTCAAGAGGTCAGTCCTCATGTCAGACACAATACATGGCCCAAAGCTGAAAAGTATTGATGTGCAGACAGATTAAAGCATTTCAGACAGGTTGGTAGTAAACTAACCACATCACATTTACCAGGCATCGTACTGCGGACCACCATTATAGTAATTCCTGCTGCCTTACAAGATAGCTATTTAGCCCATGCAGAACTTCAGGGCATTGTTAATATCAAAGCACTACTTAGGACCAAGGTTTGTTTTCCATATTGATCACACAGTAGAGGCAGCAGAGTGCAGCTGTCTTGACGTCAGCCCATCACACCAGTTACACATACTGAGCTGCTAAAAAAAAGTCCAGCTAGAAGCTTCCTGGCAAACGAGGATGCAGGGACCAATTCCAAATAGAGACTATTTGCTTGTCATCAGGGATGATTACACACACAACCCAGTTGTAAAGACTGTAAGTCATTTGAGCTAACACCATCATTCCAGTTATGAGCCAAGGAACTATGCCCTCGAACTAAGGACCCTTTGAGGAAATATGTGCATTGTTTCAAAAACAGGGACCAGGGTCTAAATGTAGTCCAGGGTAAAAGATATACCCCTAAAAAGACCCTGCTGGGTAGCACTTTCTAAAGGTCCAGGGACTTTGGAAGTCAGGGCATGCAGTGCTGAATGTCTCTGATTGGTAAGGCACATCAGGGTTTTTTGATAACCCACTTGACGCATGACTCAAAGAACAAATGAAAAAAACATAACTAAAAATAAATAGAAAAGCAAACAACAAAAGAAGAACAGTATAATCTGGAATCAAAACCTGTGTAGTTTTATTTATCTCTCGAGCTTAATAAGTCATATATGAAGATTAAAAAGAAAAGAAAGTAGATGTTTGTATTGTTTGGCCAAAACATTAAGGGATTTTTTTTCCTCCATTAAAATACAACATTTGACTAAATTATATTATAACTTTGTTGACTGTTTTTTTTTCCAGAAATAATTTTTTTTTATAAATCCCTACAAAGATCATGTGTATTTGCAATTAAAAAAACAGATGATCTAAAGTTACAATGTCATATTTAAAAAAAATACATTTCTTTTTTTAAATATTAACTCTTTCTATGAGAAATATATTGCTGGGGTTAAGATAATTTACAATCTAAAAAGGGTTTTTCTTTTGGCTTTGGGTAAAGTGGGAGAATCAGGTATCCAGTTCTAATTCTTCTAACTTTTTCATTAGAGTACTCTGTCCTTTTTAATGACACACAGCACTTGTCTTCTTTCCATTGTTAATGAATGAAGTCATTTGCAAAGCAATACATTCTGATTTGCATAATCTATCCAGGACTTCAGGCAGCATTGGAAATGCTGACAACTATGGGCCACAGGAACCTTTTAGTTCCTTGAAGAGAAGTCCCTGTAACTTTTAGCTCTTGGAACTTTTGGTCGAAAAGGGGCTGTGGATAAGACTTCTTCTTCTTTGTGGTTTTTAAAGGCGACTGGCATCCAAAGAAATGCACTATAATAATAATAATAATAATAATAATAATAATAATAATACATTTAATTTGTAACGCACTTTACATTTTTGCAAAAAAATCTCTAAGTGCTACAGGAAAAAAATAAAATAGAAATAAAAAAAATTTAAGCAACTAACGAAACTAAAAGCACAAGCAGAAGGCTTTGTTAAAAAGGTGGGTTTTTAGGGCCCTTTTAAAAGTGTCAGCAGACTGTGGAGCCCTCAGCTGCTCGGGGAGAGCGTTCCACAGACTGGGAGCAGAGGAGCAGAAGGCCCGGTCACCCATGGTGTGGAATTTAGTCCTGGGGGGATGGAGGAGGTTGGTGTTTCCAGAGTTTTTTGGACTTCAAAGATCAGTTGAGGGTCCATTTTGATGCAGAGATTTGTGACTATTGGAGAGAGGTGGATGACTTGGCCAGAAAAGGTGATGGTGGTTATGGGGGATGACCTGATCTGGTGTGGGGTGCCAAGTAGAATAGCTTCTGTTTTGGAGCTGTTTAATTTGAGAAAGTTGTGTCATGATTTGGTCTTTTTTAGTTTGTTTTTCAGTGTTTAGTGTTTCTCTATGTTCTAGTGTGTTTTGTTCATTCTTGAGTTCTGTGTGTCTTCAGTGTTTCATGTATTTTATTTTGTAGTTGTCCTCAGTGTTTCTTGTCTTGTGTTCATTCCTTTCTCTGTGTGTTTCCCTCCATTGTGATTGCCCTCATTGTCTTCACCTGTGTCATTAGTCTCACCTGTGTTTGATTACCCCTGTGTCTATTTAGTCTCTGTGTTTCTTCCCTTCTGGGTCAGTTCATTGTTTGTTGTTTGTCGGTGTCGGTTGTAGTATGTCAGTTTACTCGTGGCTCCTTGTTTTCTCCTGATTGGATTTTTGTTTAATTAAATATTGTTATTGGTTCTGCATCTGGGTCCTCCTCTTGGTTTCCTCGATCCGTAACAAGTTGTTCTTCATCCACGCCTCTATCTCCTCCAGGCAGGTGGTCAGTGTCGATGATGGCAGGGGTGCAGAGGGGGTTTGATTTGTTTTTAGGTATATTTGAGTGTCATCAGCATAACAATGGAATTAAATTCCATGTTGGCTGATGACGCGGCCAAGGGGTAGCATGTAGATATTGAACAGGGTGGGGCCGAGGACTGATCCTTGAGGGACACCGCAGGTGACAAGGTGAGTCCGGGATTTTTTGTCTCCAAGGGAGACATGTTCGGTTCTTCCAGTGAGGTATGAACAGAACCAGTCTAGGGCTGAGTCAGAAAGACCAATGACAGAGTGAAGGCGGTTGAGGAGGATGGTGTGATCGATGGTGTCAAATGCTGCTGTCAGGTCAAAGAGAACGAGGAGAGATGGAGAACCAGTGTCAGCTGCCATCAGCACGTCATTTGTGACCCTGACCAGAGCTGTTTCTGTACTGTGGGCAGAGCGGAAACCAGACTGAAATTTCTCAAATAGTTTGTTGTGTTGTAGATGGTCGTGAAGTTGAGCTGCAACTGCTTTTTCCAGCACTTTGGAAATGAACGGAAGGTTGGAGATGGGCCTGTAGTTGGACAGACATCTGGATTTAGGGTGGGTTTTTTGAAAAGTGGTGATATGACAGCAGTTTTCAAGGCAGATGGAACATGGCCAGTCTGTATGGAGTGATTTACGACTTTGGTGATGAGGGGACTTATGGCAGAGATGTTTGATTTGACCAGGGCTGCGGGAAAGGGATCCAGGGTGCAAGTGGAAGGTTTCATTTTTTTGATGATCTCCTCAGTCTCTCGCTGCGTAATTGCAGAGAGGCAGCAGAGAGGCTGGGTGGTCCCCGGCTGTGGGTCGGCAGTCGGGGACAGGTAGAGAGGCGGAGCTGAAGAGGAGAGAGCGGATGGTGTCAACTTTTGTTCTGAAAAAGTCGATGAAATCGTTGCACCGCTCCTCTGTGGTGTCTGAGAGGAAGGGGGTTGGTGGATTTAGGAGATGGTTTATGGTGGAGAAAAGTTGCTTTGAGTTGCCGGGGCTATTATTTATGATATTTGAGTAGAACTGTGACCGGGCATTTCTGAGGGACTTTGAGTAGGCTTTTTGGTGTTCCCGATATGCTAGCCTGTGCACAGTGAGTCCTGAGACCTTGAGCCGCCGTTCAAGGACACGACCAGTCGCCTTCATATTCCGCAGCTCGGAGGTGTACCAGGGGGCTGAGCGTGGGAATGTGACTGTTCTGGTTTTGAGAGGGGCGTGGAGATCCAGGAGACTGTTTGGGGATTTGTTGTAAGGATGACACTACCACCTACCTCTGGATTTTTAGTAATAATAGAGTTTCTTTATTGCTTTAACAATAACTGAAATAATAAGAATAAAATATTTATAAATAAAGTCCCCTACCTCTAAATCCATTCTCTAACAATACTCCTCAATCTGCTGAATAGGCATTCCAACACTTGGCTTTGAGAAGGCCTGAAGGCCTCTCTGAACAGACCCTGAACTAATACCCACAATTTCCAATAACTTTCTTGCAGCATCCACAACACTTCAATCGTTTCGGACTTTCGCCTCTGCAGCACAATTTATAATCATAGCAAAAAAGACTAAAAATGTATTCTTATCATTACAAAAATACAGAAATCATGTTGCTTTGGACCTCTTTCAGGACTGTCCTATTTTCATGCTTTCATGCCTCCACACTGATTACCCTTTAGTTCTTTGTCACAGTTTATGCCACTGCACATCTCATCTTGACATTTGCAGCAAATCCCTAAATAATAACTAAATACAAGGGAACTGTGTCCAAATTTCCAGCACTTTATAGAGGGCCTTATTGGATAATATTTTTAGATCACAGAGATCTAAAAATGTTTTATCTGTCAAGAATTCTGAGTCAAAGTGTAACATTATATATTTTGTGGGACCTCTCTCTCACATTAAACATTTTGTTTGTATAACTTTATAACATTCTTTAAACCTGCTGGCTTTCAGGTCCTGCTGGCTTGAATTAATGATGATACCCACAGCCCATACCAGTACCCCCTTTTTACCTTCACCATGCCTCTTGACCCCTTGTACTTATGGACACTGCAGACAGGTTACAGTTCTGAAATAAGGTGGCACTGAAGTATAATGGGTACCTGGTAGCATCAATTCTTCTTAAGTCTTTTGTATTTAATTTGTGCCTTTTGTTCTCCATGTGTTTTTTGCAACCCCGTTGACTATTTTCAACAAAACTTTAGATTGTCAGATGGTCACGCTTCGAATGTTAAGATATTTTCAAAAGTGTTGCTGACATGAAAGGCATTTTACATTTGAATCTATTTTTTTGGCCAATTTTACCTGGAATAATGAAGCTGCCTAATTATTATGCACACTTGATAAAAGGTTTTAATCAATTTAAACCACAACCTCACTCACAACAAAAATACATATCAGCTAAAGATGATTTAATCCAATAGGCATTCAAGTTTATGTTTGAGAGTCAGAAAGTGTTCACTGAAGTAATAAGGTCAAAATACTCAATTGCCTAACAATTGTGCACGCAGTGTATAAGCAACAACTCCATAATTGATTGGTTTTGTAGCCAGGGGTCAAAATATTATACCACCTGTTGGTCAAACAATAAAGTCACTGTGGCCTTCCCCAAGAGGTTTTGGTATTCAATTTAAACATATGTGATATGTAACGTGAATAATCTAGGCTATAATATAATCACATTATTTACATTAATTTTTCAAAAAAGTGCTCAGACCATAAGATTGCGACAAAAAAAGCATGTTGCGGCACCCAGACTGGAGGAGGTCAACCGGACCCCAGCCTGAAGTTATCCCAGACCGAGAAGCGAGTGCCTTCCTTTCATCGGTTCAGCCTCAATATCAGGCATCAGGCACAGACGAACCAACATCTGTGTAAGTGCGTCTGCCGTGTGCATTTACTCACATGGCACATCACCAAAAACATTGATTATTGAAATCCACTGGTTTAGCGATTAGTTGTGATTGAATGTTAATGTTCTGTTTTCTTAAATTGACAGCTGATAAACTCACACAGCCCATGTTCATGCGGTAAAAGTGTGAAACAGCCGTCTTCCTGATATAACCTGAGCTCAATCGCAGCTGTTTAAAAATACATTTCCTATTTCTAACAATGAATCTGTAAACCTCTATCTGTCCGTGTAAACGGGCACTGCACTAGTATGATCTAATCATTTTCCAACACGGCCAGAAGTTCACACCGACTTGAACATGTGTGTACACAAGCTGAAACCTGGTGTGGGATTTTGAGCATATCCTCTGCTCTTGTCAAGATTGATAGGTGCTGAAATTTACGTGGAAATGACCGTCCACCCATTTTTCTGTCGTACGTACGTTTGATAAGTGAGGGCCAGTGTTGCCAAGTCCGCTTGTTATCAGCGTCTTTGGGCTTGTTTTCTAAAGTGTAGTTGCTTATTTGGGCTTGCTTTGCTCCCTGTATGAATCTCTACTGATTCTCTCCCGGCTCTCCACAATAAAAGTGAACCACAAACGCGATAGTTAGTTTGTCCTTTTCCAGCATCCATCCACAACCCTATTTTCTCGGTTAACACGCCCGCCCGATCAGGCACGCCCCCACACACACACACATGCACAACTACCAGAGTGACAATGCCCGGTAATAAGGGGGCAAAATATGGAAGAAAATGTAATCAAGAGTGGAAGAAAGAGAGTGCACTGAAGGACTGGAGCCGACCTCAGGAGTTTAAAAGTTTATTAAAAGTTTTTATGTTGACTTCGTTTACTGTCAATTTAATGTTGCTTATGCACAATGCATATGTTGTCGTCATAATTTTCTTTTAATCAGTGTAAAAGAGTGTAAAAGTTTAAGTTATTCAAAGTTTAAAAAGACAGTTGCCTGCGTTTACTTTCAATTTACTGTTGCCTATATGCAAACTAAAATAAATGTATATACTGTGATTAAGTGGCCTCTGTTTTACACAACGTGGTAGTTTAGATCACCTGTTGGGCTTTATTTTATTTATTTGAGGAGGCAAGTCACTTTTTTTGGGCTTGTTTCCATAGAGCTGGTTGCTTGTTTCTCTCGCGAGATCTGGCATACGGGGCGCCGATTGTAAAGTTGCGCACACTACAAATAACAACAACATTTCTCCACATTTAGCCCTAAAAAAAATCACTTTTTATTCACATTTAGAGAAATATTTGTGAACTTTGTCATATTTACTTTTGTGAATAAAAATTTAAGATCATTTCATTGGCAAATATAAATGTTAAATATTCTATCTAAATGTTGAATGTTTTATCTAAATGTTAAATGTTATATATAAATGTTAAAAATAAATATTTAGCTACGTTTCTAAACATTTAGTTTACATTCTAAATATTTAGCTTTGATCCTATATATTTAGCTAAGATTGTAAATATTTATAATCAAAGCTAAATATATAGAATATAAACTAAATATTTAGCAACAATTTCTAAATATTTAGCTAATATGCAAATTTACTCTACCGCCCACCGGAAGCACCAAAATAAAAGTTCAAGGAAGCGATCCAAGCCTTTAGAAAAGAAACGTACCAAGTGCTGTGATGGCGCTGTGGAAGATCCTGTGGCTGACACCGAAGAAGTAGTGCTTTGAAAACCCTGAATTGCGGCCCTTCCAATATTCTCCGCTAATTCGTTCGACATTTTCAAAATCCCGCCAGTCTCCTGTAGGAGACAATGGTTGGATCGCTTCCTCAAACTTTTATTTTTGTGCTTCCGGTGGGCAGTAGAGTGAATTTGCATATTAGCTAAATATTTAGAGTCTTAGCTAAATATTTAGAAATTGTTGCTAAATATTTAGTTTATATTCTATATATTTAGCTTTGATTATAAATATTTACAATCTTAGCTAAATATATAGGATCAAAGCTAAATATTTAGAATGTAAACTAAATATTTAGAAACGTAGCAAAATATTTAGAATCAGGACATGTATTTTTAACATTTATATATAACATTTAACATTTAGATAAAACATTCAACATTTAGATAGAATATTTAACACTTATATTTGCCAATTAAATGATCTTACATTTTTATTCACAAAAGTAAATATGACAAAGTTCACAAATATTTCTCTAAATGTGAATAAAAAGTGATTTTTTTAGGGCTAAATGTGGAGAAATGTTGTTGTTATTTGTAGTGTACGCAACTTTACAATCGGCACCCCATACTGGCATCACCGGTGAGGGCCAGTGAGTCAGTGAGACAGAGTTGTGTGTAGGCAAGCCTCAAAAACTTGGTTTGCTGTGCAGTAGGTCGTTGTTCACCGCATAAAAAATGACAGAAACATTAAAGAGACTAAGACTGCTAGACCGCTAAGTTTTAAAGTGCATCCCCCCAGTCCTTAAAATATATATTTATTATTATTAAAAATGTTGTTATTTTTGCTGTCTGTCTGACACTCTTTTTCTTCTTTTGTCTTCTGCATACATAATAAGTCTATGTGTGCACTCCAGTCTGGTTTCATTCTGGCAAAACAACATAAAATATCCATATCGTCTGCCCCTGAGAACTGTCTCACTAGCTAAACAATTATTATCCTGTAAGTCTCTGACACCAAACTTACGGCATTTCATCTTGCTATTCGTTCAAAATGAGCCCAGAGCCCCTCCTAAACCATTCCTCCCTTGGTCCTGTCTCCCATTCTCTCTGTGCTTCTCTCCCTCTGCTGGCTAATAATACCTCTGTTCAAGCTTGAGCATACACGCCTTTGATGGTGCAAGCTACTCCAGGCAGCCATGCGTCAGCCATGACGTCAATGCATCCAAACACACAGGGCTCTGTGTCGAGGAGAAGCCCGCTTTGGATGGGTTAGCTGGGCCTGCTAGCTTCTGCTCTGCTGCCTTTAGCTTTTCTTAATAGCATGCCATAGCATGATGAATGGCAAAGATAAATACATGGAAAAAACATGCATGGTGCATGCAGGCAGGATGAGGAAGGCAGTAGGGACTAGAAGGAAGGAGCATGCATGCAGTAGGGAGGGTTGATACATAACATTTTTGATGATTAGACAATTGATGGACTTTACAAATGTGATAGCCCTTGTGCTCTGCTGATAAACATCTACTGCTATTAATACTGTATCAATGTTCTGAGTTTTCATTCAAAGTTCATTTGATAAAGAGATTGTCATGATTTGATCTGGTTTTGAGTTTAGATTTTCTTGGTTGAGTATCTTCTTCCCTGGTGTTACTCGTTTCCCTTGTGTGTTTCTTTAAATGAATGGTTCCTAGTGTTGATTGTTTCCTAGTTTAGTCTTCAGTGTTTCCTGTTATTTTGTATCCTTGTGTCCCTCTATGTTCTAGTGTGTCTTGATGTTACATTCTTGAGTTTCTCTGTGTCTTCAGTGTTTCATGTATGTATATTGTAGTTGTCCTCAGTGTTTCTTGTCGTGATTGCCCTGATTGTCTTCACCTGTGCCTGATTACCCCATGTCTATTTAGCCTCAGTGTTTCTTCCTCTCTGTGTCAGATCATTGTTGTTGTATGTTTGTCAGTTGTCAGAGTTTACGAGTGTCTCTTTGTGATTCCTCGTGGCTCCTTAATTGTTTTCTCCTGATTTTGATAGTAAGTTTGTTTTGCCTTTTTTGTTTAAAATAAATCATTTTTTTGGTTTCTGCATTTAGGTCCACCTCCTTTGGTTTTTCAACATGGTTCGTGACTGAATGATCTGACCAACAATATGGACCCAGCAGAACCTTTAGACACAATATACCAGATATTTTTTGTTGGGCCTCCTTAGGAGAGATTGAGCGGTCTCCTTGGACTGATACTCGCCTGGCCATTTTTCCTGGGACTTGTGGAGGTCAGAGAAAAAGAACTGGAAACCATGGCCACCAGTTCCGGCGGAGCATGAAGGATACACGTACGAGGATCTTGGAGGTGAGTCACCTACACGCACCCCTCAAACAGACAGGACAGTTGCAGACACATTCAGGTAAGGCAGGATATACCTTCACGTTTACGCAACATGTAAGGAGAGGCATTAAGTTACGGACTCTTAGCGCCAGGCGCAAGGATAGCATTTAGCTGTGGGTTTGTGTAGCGGCGTAAGAGTGTGCCTCACATATGGCGATGTAATGGAGGAACCAGAGCAGCCACCTGAGGAATCCGGTCCCCCAGCTCCAGCTGACCTGAATGACCTCCAGGAGAGGAGTGGGGCACGAAGGAGGGACAATCTGCTCACCTGTCAGCCCCCAGCACCTTTTGGCTCCTTTGCTCCATCATGATTATGCAATCATGTGATGTTTTCTTTGAATATATGTGGCTGAGTCAGGTGTTTTTACTTCAACTTCAACACTAGACTAAAGATTGTAAAAGTAATTAGTGTTTGTGGTGCAATAAATACTCAAGAGCACTAAGTCTTTCCTTTTTATAATTGATCCACAAAACATCAAGAGGCAGGGTAAATGTAAACATGATGTGTTTGTGTTATTTAAAAAACACATGTGACAGCAATTTACACAGGTGGGTCTTCAGCACGATCTCAGAGGAGCAAAATATTATCTGTTCATGTACAGCATCAGACCCTCACGTACATCTCTGCCCTCCTTCTCTGTCCACCGTTGCCAATGCAACCACAAGCTCTGCTGAAACTGGTGTCCCATTCATTCTGGTAGTCCTCTTGATGGCTTTGTTCAGAGCACAGCAAGTCACCACCATTGATTTTTACCAGTTCAATGTCACTTGTCATTTCTTTTCAGAAGGCAACGCCACCTCCTCCCCTTCAGTGCACTTCCCTGCACATTGTCTTGTTGTACGTCATTTGTTCGGCTGTCAGGCAGCCATTGTTAGAGAATGGTTGAAGGAGCCAGTTGTGTAAAGGATAAGCAGAGTCTCCCAATATGTAATAACCAACATTCACCCCACCGACGTTCCTGGTGCAAGCTGGGTAAAGGCCTCCATGCTCAACTCACTCCCACAATGTCATGCGTCATGCATACTCCCAGGCAGTCCTGCATTTACACTTCAAGACAGACCTTTTCCGTCCACAACTCCTTGAAGGATGATTGAATGCCAGACTTTTCTGTTGAAGTAGTCACAGTGGTACCCCTGCAGGGCTATAATGGGTATGTGTGAGTGAGTGGCATCAATACACTGTGGAAGCACCCACCCGTTCTCAATGTAGGCCGCCATGTCTTTGAGCTTGTCCCGGTCTGGAAAACAAATTTGTTCTGGAACCAACAACATGCACACAGCCTTGCAAAAGTCCTGCACACAAGGACACACCGTTGTTTTGCTGACACCAAAAAACATGGCAACCCTTTTCTTCAGGGGAACACACACTCTGTAGTTTGTGTCCTGCTTTTCCAGTGCTGGAACAGCTTGTTACTAAGGTACAGAAATGTTTCTTTGGACATCCTGAAGTTGTGTACCCATTGCATTTCTTGTCTTAATGTGTGGACTTTATGGAAGCATGACATGTCGGATTAATCAAGGGAAATAGAGACAGCTGTGATATGAGGACCACACCCCCCAACGGTGCATGATCGGAGAAAGGTAATTCACTTTTAAGGG
Organism: Labrus mixtus; assembly: GCF_963584025.1. Taxonomy (NCBI): domain Eukaryota; kingdom Metazoa; phylum Chordata; class Actinopteri; order Labriformes; family Labridae; genus Labrus; species Labrus mixtus. The sequence goes on from NC_083631.1 coordinate 10,613,869, forward strand.
ACGCAGGTGGGACAAACAGGCAGGAAAAACGCAAAGAAGACAAGGAGGAGTGACGGGCACACAGGATTGAGCTGACTATACGAGATCAGTGGGCTACACGGTCGGAGAGCGATTGACACAGCCGGAGGGGACGATACGCGAACCGGACTTGTTGCCCGGCGCTGCTGCTGACATTTGGGTATAAAAAAGTTATAACCGTGTCCTAGGCTACTTCTTTGGCCTCGTTTGAAGCGCAATGTCTCAAAGTATGTTAAGTCTGGTCACATTTGCCGGTTTACTGGAAAACCCAATCAGGCTATTAAACCTGCTCCATTAGCCAACCTTTTGAGCATCTGAATATAGACTGGGTTGGGCCATCGCCTCCTTCCAGGTCTGGTTGTGCTTATATGGTGACTGTGATGTGCCAGACTAAAAGATATCCTGCAGCATTCCCCTTACACTCAATCTCTGTGAAGTCTGTAGTTAGGGCTCTAACACAGTTTATTTCCACTTTTGGGATTCCATGTGTGATCCAGAGTGATCAGGGTTCTAACTTTACTTCCCATATGTTTAAACGGATTCTGAAGCAGCTAGGGGTTAAGCACATTCGTGCATCTGCATAATATGCCCAGAGTCATGGGGCGCTAGAGCGTTTTCATGGTACAAGTCCATGTTGCGAGCATATGGTATGGAGATGGGTATTGACTGGGAGCAAGGTCTGCCATGGTTCATATTGGCAGCCAGAGAGGTGGTCCAGGAAAGTACGGGGTTTAGCCCCAATGATTTAGTCTTTGGTCAATCTTTGCGTAGTCCTCTTACCCTGAACTTCCACCAGATATAGTAAGTGTGCGATGCGTGTCCACTCCGGTTCAGTCTGGCTCCGTCGTCTGTCAACAACCACCGGCTGCATTTTTTGTCAAGCAGCAGCAGCAGCGCAGGACAGCTGGAGTTGCGAGTCCGAGGAGTTACCGCGGTAATTACAGATTCATGCGTGGCAACACGAGATAATATGATGTATGTGGTATAACAACAACAAACACACAGATGATCCTTGTTCCCGACATAAGGAGTTAAAGAAGAGTGGACTTGCTTGGAACGGTCTATTTTTTTCTAGATTGTTTTGTTTCTACAATGGGTAAGTTGCCTGTTATAAATGTTCTTTATTAATTTACTATTTCTGTTGTCTTTGGAAAGTGCTGTTTATCAACTTTACCTAATCTTAGTTTTGTTGTTGTTCTACCCACCTACATGAGATAAAACTGCACTAGAAAACATTAACTGATAACAATACAGCATACAAAATATAAATGTAAAAAACTAAAGTATAAATCAAACATGTAAAACAATAATGCTGTTGATGGGTTTTACTTTTTACACAGTAATAATATAGTAGTCATCAAAATCACTCTATTTTCAGGAGAAGGAGTCTGCATTGGGTCTATCCACTGAACCAGTGCAGGCATAAACAAGATGATTTTTATCAACTTGTGGCTGAACATGGGCTAGACAGTCAATGCCACCATCAGTATTTTAGGATGAGTGCAGAGCAAATGGACGAGCTTCTATCACTCATTGGGCACAAACTCACCAGGCAATCTAGAGCTGAAATAAAACCAAAGCAGAGACTGCCTGTTGCACTGAGGTGAGCTCAAAATATTATACGCAATTAATCCCTGACCACAAGCGTAAGAAAATGTTTATTTTAGAAAAATACAAATATAAAACAAAAGCAAACAAAATGATGGTCTCTCTCTCTCAAGGTGGCACTGGATAGCTCATCAGATTGGTGCACTGAAAGTGATGTTGAACATCTCTCCTCTTCCAGTTGAGGAGCATTTAGATTGCTCCATTTTGCTATTGCAAAGATCAACTGAAAAAAAAGAAAGAAAGGTTAATTAAATAATCTCACATGTAACTTTTTGTTTTGTGTATTCCCTCACCCATGTCAGATCCTACATACACTCCACTGTCGCTTCTCCTTCCAAAGTCTCCCACCTGAATATAAATAAATCTATATTCTGCATCCACAAGAGCCAAAAGCACAATAGAAAAGGTATTTTAGTAGTTGAAGTGTTGGCTACCGGACAGTGGCGGGGCTTGAATCACGATGTGTTTTCTGTAAAGGGCTCCAGGGCAATTTGGAAAGTTCAATTTTTCCCAGAAGCGCTTTGCCACCTCCTTCCAGGTGTCTTGGGTCGGCCTGGGCAGGAACTTCACTTTTTTCTATTGCTGCACACACCATATGAACTAAGTTAATGACTGTTGTGACCCAGGTGATAGTTGAGTGAAAGACTGATCAGAGAGTCCCCAGAAGCCTAGTATCTGGAAGGGATTGGAAAGCCAGACACCACATGTGCCCCAGAGTACCTCTCTGCCTGGTGCTGCTCACATAGGTGATGTGCCTTATGCCATGGTGGCTGATGCAGCTTTCCCTTAGAATCCTGACCTCATGAGACCCTACCCTAGACAGAATCTCAGCCACAAGAAAATCATTTTTAATTACAGACTCTTTAGAGCAAGGATGGTGGTTGAGAATCTCTTTGGTATTCTGGCATCCCGATGGAGGATTTTTCATCGCAGGATAAACCTCCAACCCAAAAATGTGGACTCGCTTGTAGTGGCTAATTTCCTCCTTGCCCCGACAGAAAATATGAGGCTGCTGGAAGAGGCTGATGAGCTGGGTAGACAAATGCCCTCAGTGAGAAACATGGGAGGAAACAGGGCTTCAAGGGAGGCTTGTGCTGTGAGGGAGTGCTTGGTAACTTTCTTCACCTCCCCTGAAGGCACTGTATCATGGCAGGACAGGATGGTGTGATGACATCACACAGATTGGTGTGGGCAATTGTAAATATGTATTTTTTTTCAGGTGGGGGTTGTTTATTTTGTAATGTAAAAAGTTGTAGAATTGTGTGTGTAAATAAAAAGTTTGAGAAAACATTTGCTTGAGAGGTTCCTGTGAAGAGAGGCCATGAAACCATACTAACATTAAATGATTACATTAAAAGTGTTATTTTTCATTTCACCCCTCACAGCACTTTTTGGGTTTTCAAATTATAACTAGATAATTACTCTTTACAATAACATGACAAATGAAATTAAATCAGTATTTACTGAAAAAAATGGTGAAAAACTCACCATTCATTCCCATAGCTCCTGATATGTTGTTCCACGCCATATCCTTTTTACTGTGATCCTTATAAAAAGGATGCGTGGTGTCATATATCATTTTGTGGTTTTCAAACTCCATTATAAGTTTCTCCTCATCCATCTTGTCTTCACTGGCCTCTGAACCCCTCTGACCTGTTGACTCTGTGCCTGTCTCCCCCTGTTATGACGATTTGTTGATGTAGTGCAGTGAAATACCATCTTGCGTCAAAACTGAGTGTTTTATTCTGAAAATACACCGGATGTTTGTTTCGGTGACTGACTTCCGGTCCTGCTTTTCTGTGGAAAATTGATGCGTCCTGCTCCGGCATCCGGCAAAAACAGTGGCCTTGTGTATCTGCTACGTAACAGAGCAGAGACGGACCGAACACACATCTGGTGGAAGTTGGCCGTTACAGTCTTGCAGGATGGGTTGATTGAGAGTAAGCCGCCCTGAGAATCAGTGGACTGTGGTAATGGGTTTTGTCGCCGTCTGTATATAGCTGTTGAGGAATGAGGGACAGGATGCAACCTAAGATCCTGTATTAGCAGTCACTGTCTCTGGCAAGCAGAATAGACGGGCAGGGATCAGGCGCTGGGCCTTTAGCTTGCAGAACTCTTAAGTGGCAACTCCTGGAGAATCCAGGTGTTACAATGAAGGCAAAGAAGTGTCAGGGCAGAGACACCAACTTTCCCAGCTTCTCTGGCCCTAACTATAAGCTTTATCAAAAAAGGAAAGGTTTTAAGTCTATTTCTAAAAGTACAGAGTGTGTCTGCCGGCTCCTGGACCCTGAATGGAAGATGATCCCAAATGAGAGGGGCCTGATAACCGAAGGCTCTACCTCCCATAGAACAATTAGAGACCGTAGGTACAATGAGCATCACATCATCTTGAATAAAATAAGGCACATGTATTTGTTCATAAAGCACAGGCACTGAAACCCAAGTTGCTCCTGAAGGCATAGCCTATGTTGTATAAATGATATCTAATAAGCAGCCTTTGTGTGACTCCATATGTGAAAGGGTGAATGTGATGTGCTTTGTAAAGGTAATATATTGCATGTGTTAACACACACAAACACACACACAAACACACACACGCACACACACAAACACACACACGCACACACACAAACACACACACACACACAGACACGTAAGTTTACTTTCTCAGTAACCACAGTTACTAAGAGACTGATAGCAAACAGGCAGTGTTTCCATGGCATCAGCACTGGCTGAGTCATATTCACTGCAGAATGTGCTCTTATACCTTAGCACATGTATTTGTCTGTTTTGTTTTAGTGTTACTATTTTCATCTTTATATAGTTATAAAGATGATAACTAGAATTCTTTAAATGCAAATGACTCACTGGATGGGGCTGATGTCAATGATGTTTTTAAAGCTTGCTTTGGTGTAAAGTAGTGTACTTTTAATCCACTATTATGCAACAAGTCCCGTCTGCCAGTGAACATTTTATGCCTCCCCCTAGTCCTTTTAACATGGGGGATTCTGCAACAGCCCTAATAAAGCCGTAATGAAGCTTCACCATTATACCACCTTTATACTTTTACACTATAAAGCATGACGTATTGGTGTCCCAATGTGGGTTCACAGCTTTAAGGTGTGTTGCAAAAGAGGCAAGTAAAAGTGGTCCAATATTTTAATCAACAGCAGTAGGTCTAGACCATACGTCTAGACACACACACACACACACGCACACACACACACACACATACACACAGCACAGATGAAGAAATGTATGGGTTATAGTCATTCTACATTTTAGAGGCCGTAGCCACCTCCGTTCATTGTAGCGTTTCTTTTCTCCACTCAGAATACCTACATTATTAATAACATATAAGCATTAAGAAGATGCTTTTTTCTTTGCACTTGACATTTGGTTCATGTGTGCATACATTTTCTGTACATGTTTATGTTTGTCTCTGTATTAATAGAATAGATGTCATAAAATTACTTACAATTACAATTTCAGTGTATTGGTGCGTGTGCGTTTGTTTGTGTCGGCGGCATGCTTTTTTTTTTTTCATGATTGTGCAACACTGTGTGTTTGCTTGCATTCCAACTGTCCATGGACTTTTTGTGTGTCTGTGGGTGTAACTCTTTGTGCTGAAGGGGGTGTGAGTCTGAACAGGCGGGTATGGTACTATAAATAGAAAGCTCTCCAGCTCCCGGCCTCTTTGGAGAGAGAGAGAGAGGCACACACAAAAAGAAAAATGGAGAGAGTCAGAAGGGGCTGCTGTTGCTTGCTTGGAACATATAGAACAAACAGAGTAGGAAATACATTTACTCAAGGTAATGCTTATTAAAGGATAGTTTGACAGCTATCCTTGTCATTCACACAATACATGCAAATATTGTGTGTGTGTGTTTTTGTGATTTTTTTCAAACTAAGATTTAACCACAAAAACACACAATATTTCTTCAGCTGAACAGCTTGCATTGTTACTGAAGACAGCATCTTTTATGTGAAAGCATCTTTATATGTGTTCGAAGCCCAGGAGGTCACAGCATCAGAAGCCGTATCTCGAGTAGACAGAGCTCTCCCAACCTTCAGCGAGGTGATCTGGCACTACTACCACCCGACGTCCCTGATGCCCAGCAACAACCACCGGACTGTGTCGTTCCTGCAACCACCGGCGTCCTCTTTCATGATACTGGCAGTCGACTGAGGCAAGCAAGATAAGGGGCAGTGTTTCCCACAGAATCCGAGATTCCTTGGAGCCCGAGTTCGGAGCTCGGTGCATTTACAAGAGGGGTGTTCGGACAGTGGACCTTCTCTCTCTCTCTCTGAAGCTGATGTGATTCTGGACTCTTGGTTTTGCTGTGTCTTATCTCTCTGCAGGAGTCGAGAGGGAAGTTTTTTTTTTATTTAAATGGGAGTTTAATGTTGCACTTGCACTGTTGAGGAACTCCTGAACCCAGACAACACGTCCTCTGAAGAGGAGGCAGAGTCTGAAGATGCGGGTGAAGCCTTACCACTAACCTTGGCAGAGGTCACTGAGGTAGTTAGAAAGCTCCTCAGTGGCAAGACACCAGGTGTGGATGAGATTCGCCCTGAGATGCTAAAGGCTCTGGACATTGTTGGTCTGTCTTGGCTGACACGCCTCTTCAGTGTCGCGTGGAAATCTGGGACAGTGCCTGTGGAGTGGCAGACCGGTGTGGTGGTTCCCTTTCACAAAAAGGTGGGCCGGAGGGTGTGCTCCAATCATCGGGGTATCACACTTCTCAGCCTTCCGGTGAAAGCTTACTCTAGGGTGCTGGAAAGGAGGCTCCGGCCGATTGTCGAACCTCGGGATACAGGAGGAACAATGTGGATTCCGTCCCGGCCATGGGACAGTGGACCAGCTCTTTACCCTCGCAAGGCTTCTTGGGGGAGCATGGGAATTTGCACATCCAGTCTACATCTGTTTTGTGGATTTGGAGAAGGCTTTTGACCAAGTCCCTTGGGGGATCATGTGGAGGGTATTGCGGGAATATGGGGTCCAGGGGCCGTTGGTAAGAGCAATCCGGTCCCTGTATGACCAAAGTCGGAGCGGTGTTCGCATCCTTAGCACAAAGTCAGACACATTCCAGTGTGTGTTGGCCTCCGCCAGGGTTGCCCCTTGTCAGTGGTCCTGTTTGTGATTTTCATGAACAGGATCTCAAGGAGCAGCCGGGGGGAGGAAGGTTTCCAGTTTGGGGACCTCAAAATCTCGTCTCTGATTTTTGTAGATGACGTGGTTTTGTTGGCTTCCTCATGCTTGGACTTCCAGCAGGCATTGGGGCAGTTTGCAGCCGAGTGTGAAGCGGCTGGGATGAGGGTTAGCACCTCCAAGTCCAAGGACATGGTTCTCTGCTGGAAAACAGTGGATTGATCTCTCCGGAAGGGGAGTGAGTATTTGCCCCAAGTAAAGGAGTTCAAGGATCTCTGGGTCTTGTTCACGGGTGAGGGTAGGATGGAACATGAGATTGACAGAGTGGCTCAGTGTCAGCAGTAATGCAGGCATTGTGCCAGACTGTTGACTTACTGCGCCTGCTGCCACTGCGACCCGACCTTGGATAAGTGAAAGAAAATGGATGGATGAATTATGAGTGTATTATTCTCTAACAATCTGTAAGACAAACATTGTACATGTATTAAACAGTAACAGAACTGATAACCATCATAGATCAATGCAATATGAAAACAAAATAAATAGTATCCTTATGTAACACATTCTAATCTATATTCAATGACAGGTAATATGATCATCACCTAGCTAAGCTTAATTATAGGTCTTACGTGAGCGGCCCTATAAGTGGCCTTTGTGATCACACATCACCTGCAGCTGAATTGAATGGAAGAGCTTCCTGTTGAACACAAAATGCAATTGATAGTCACTCACATTGATATGTGATTAAAAACAGGTTCATATGAAGTGGTATTTTGTATGCAGGTTACCTATTAAGGTAGTCTTCTTTGTTTGCTGCTGATGGCTTGATTCTAATGTGTGTCCCATCAATGCTGCCAGCCACTCTGCAGAAGGCATGGGAGCCAGCCAGGTGGGAATAGCCTTCCCCTATGCCCTCTAGCACATCAGCAGTAGGGAGAAGAACCACCCTCTTCATGATGCTGATGATACTGCAAGCGACTTGATGCACTACATCATGAGACCCGAGACACTCCAACAAGGCCTTCACTGTCTGCCTTGACAGACGGAGGTCTTTCTTACGATCTCCATCTCCCAGGTAGAGGCGGACAATAGTGCTGTGGGCATTAAATTGGAGGTATTGGCCTAGAAGTCCACACTGACTAGGGACAAGGTTTTTGTGTTTCCAAAGTGAAAATAGTTTTCCCATTTCTGAAGTCTTTTGGTTTCTGATATAGTACTATTGTGAGTTTGCTATTTACTATGTACTATTTATTGACTTATCGGAGTATCTTACCCTTAAAAATATTTAATATGTAGTTTAGTTATATGGTCTTAATTTTGTAATAGGATAGCCAGAATGTTTCTCCTGTTGGCAGCTTGTCTCCTCTTTCTTCTTGCCACATTATGGGCATGAACCAATGTCAAGTGTGACATTTTCCTTTGTCTTATCACCTCATATTTAAGACTGTACAGTACAGTGCATGTGCCACAGCACTGGACAAGCAGCTGCAGTTACAGGGTCCTTGGCTTGCTCTATTATTACATTTTATTCACAGCCAACTGAAAATTAGACCTGAAAGCCTGAAAAGTATACTACAATTTTAATAGTATATTTAATAGTGTATATGTGGACCGAAATAAATGACTACTACTTATAGCATGCTAATCATATTTCAACCCAGGGTATTATGTATAAAAGACAGATATGAGAGATTGTTGACTGTTTTATTGTGATTATGTTCATTATTTTGTTACATAGTCGATAATAAAAGTCGGAGTAAATCACACAAACATACTACAAATTAACAAGTTTTATAAAAGGGCACCCAGTTTGGTTAAAGCAGAATTACAAGAATGATTGGACGTAACCTTCGCCGGATGAATCAGATCCATGTCCTTTACATTTAGAGCGCCCCGATGACAATCAAATATCACTGGATTTACTTTGACCTAATCTCAGAGGTACATTTTTTTGTCCCATGTGAAATAAGAAAAAAATGAATCACTTGTCATCTTATGGCTACACCGTAGCGGCGTTTACCTCCAGATGGGCTGTTGATTACTTCCGCATTCCAGGACCGGAAACCAGTTTAACCGGCCAAGCATACTGCAAAATAACCGACGCAGTAATACTACATACTTCTGTTGAACGCAGTATGCTGCAGTATATACTGCATACTGATTTCCATAGTAGTATGTAGTACGTGGTTTCGAAAACAGCCTCTGTCTTTGTGTGACGAGCCACAGTAGGCAATTGAAGGATTGTAGGATTGAAGGCAATCAAACTGGAGGAAAAACACACAAGGTTAAACTATGAAACACTGGGTAAAGATCTACAAAATACATCAGCAAACAATGAAAACTAAACTAAGGATTATCAACAGAAAATTACACACTACGACATATGGAAACACAAAGATACAAAATTACAGAACAAAAAAGTAAACGTAAAAAGACTAAACTATGAAACACAAGGGAAGAATGAGACAAAATAAAACAAGAAAATCTAAACTCTGAAAATATACAAAATACAAAACTAAATGACCCAATCATGACACATAGAGAGACTGGAGAAGAATTGCAGGCTTCAATAAATACACCAACTTGATAGTATACATAGTGTAATTCCCTCCAAGCACAGGCAGACCCAAGTGGCTCTTTCTACTGGTTTATTTGAAGCTTCTCCAAATCCACTGTGAAAACAAAACACAGTACAAACGTGAAAAGTATCAGACATTGTAAGCAAAACATACAGTAAATGATAACATGCACAGCATGAGATTAGAATTTACCAAACGTAGAGTACAGATTAAATAAAATAACTTACCTTGTTGGCTGCATGTAACATGAGAAGTCCATCAAACTTTGATTTGAGTGTTAGAGTCCATGCTTTCTGTTGTTCACATGCTGTTGTGAATCTAATTCACAGGAGAGCAGTCCAACGTTACTTCAGAAGCAACTTACAAATAAAAAAATCTTATAACTTGTATTCAATATAATACTTAACTATAATGTTTAAATATTGTACCAAAATCAAAATTAAATACGACCTAAACAATAATTTAACCATTTTCTTAATTTCTCCATTAAAAGGCAAACAATAATTTGCAACAATTACACATATGATAATGAAGATGAGCTATCTGTAAAACATGTGCATGTCTTGCAAAACAACAAAGCTAAACTCTCAAATTCAGTGGAAGATGTGCCTAAAAGAAGCAAAGGGCTTCCTGTTGTAAAGATTCCAAAAAATTTTTTTTTTTCTCCAAATATTTTATTAGGCTTCATGCAGATAAAAAATATGTGCATCAAGTTCAGGAAAAAATGTGTGCTTGTAAAAAAAGACCAATAAAATAACCCTACACAAACTGCAATCAAACTGGTGCACAGTTCGATTCATGTACATGCACGCCGGATGTACGCCTGCACGCTCGCGGGTTGTGTAAGTATGAGATTAGGGGCTGTTATCTGTATTAAGAGGATGATTTTGGTCCGTGTTCAGCAGGGATGATAGAGGTAATATGTATGGATGTCATAAGGGAGTGTAGGGTTCATGTACGGTGGACGGTAGGGGTCACTCGCTCAGCAACTGATGAAATGACAAACATTGAGAAAAACATGCAGCTTCAGAAATGCTGCACATTCTAAAGCAATATTAACAGCAGATTTCCGTTGATTCACATAACATCAGAAACAAAGGGAGCCTTAAAGAGAGATGAATTTAGGCACATTTAATTTACCCATTAATAAATGATTAAAATCTCTCGTTAGGTTGGCATAATCAGGGACTCTGATCATAGGTCAATATTTAAATATTTTCATATCTCCGTTTTTATACAAAGGAGAGAGAAGGCTTTTCTGTTTATTCTCACTTGGTTTATGAGTTTGTCGTTTAATTATAGTTGAAAATGGTGCATGTTCCGTTTGACTCCGGGGGGACTTTATCGGTGTCAGGCTTGGATCAAGGCACGTTGCAGCACGTTTCTTTCTTTTGCAGCGCATTTGTGTCTTTGCAGCATGTTTCAGCCATTGCATTTGTTTTGGGAGTTTGCATCTGCTTTTGAAGCAGAGTTTCTGAATATGCTGCACGTTTTTCGAAATGTTTCAATCAATCAATCAATCAATCTTTATTTGTATAGCGTCAACTCATAACAAGTGTTATCTCGAGACACTTTACAAAAAGCAGGTAAAAGACTTTACTCTTTGTTTTTTAACATTACAAAAGAGCAGGTAAAAAGACCATACTCATTTTGATGTTACAAAAAGCAGGTAAAAGACCTTACTTATTGCTACATTACAAAGACCCGGCTTAATCCATCAAAAAATAATGGAAAAATAATTGAATTTAGTTCTGAAAGGTTGATTGGAGAAAAACAGTCGAGGTTAATATCAGGTCCCGGAACCTGCCTTGTTAACTTTTCTCAAGCTCTCACAATTATTATGTTTGTTATTCTCCATCATGAATCTGAAGGACATTTCATAAGTGCTGAAACATGGATTATAAACAAAATGAAACATGAATTAAACCCTTTTTTATTTAAGTCAGGCACTTATCAGAAATCAAACAACAGGCAGCTACTATGAGGGACAAAAAATGACTGAAGTAGAAGAAATAAAATAAAATGAATGAATGAATAATTAATAAATGTATGAATAGGTACATTTAGGAAAAAAAAAATATTTGCTGGAATTAATGGATCAATACATTTTGTTAATGAAAAAATCTATTTCTGTATTTTCATATTTATTCCTGTTATATTTGACTATTTCTACAGTTATATATTCAGACATTTTTACCTTTTCACTTATATTTGTTTCTGTATTTCTGTGTCCATGTTGTACGATATGTAAATGAGGTGGGTGGTCCTAACATCACTCTGAAGCAAGATTAATTTAAACTAATGTATTAATCTTGACACAGCCAGGTTTGTGTTAAAAAAAAGTAAATCGATATGATTGTCTGATATCAGTTCATCAACTTATAGAGATTTGATGCCAATTATCTAATATTTAACAGACCACATTTAATAGTCAGATTTGTTGGTCCTGCTGCATGTCTGATGTGTCCATGGGCAAGACACTCCAACACCCCAAGTTGCTCCCGCTGCTTTGTCGGTGGCGTGTGGTCGATGGTCGACTTCTGATGGTCACTTTACATAGCAACCTCTGCCATCAGTGTGTGAATGGGAAGGTGTGGCCTGCAGTGTAAAAGGGCTTTGAGTAGTCAAGAAGGCAAGAAACAAGGTACTATACAAGCATCACTCTAGAGCTGCAGTGAAATGTAGTCATTTAACGAACTACATGACCACATTGCATAGAATTTGTTAGTGTGTGTATAATATTCTCTAACTTAACACAACTAAGTAAACAATGAATCCAATGACCATAGCTTTACCATTCCATCTGAGCAAAAATAATTGTATTGCCAACAAGGCTATATAGTCCTATGTAGTAAGATTTTCAGGAAACTTGTTTCACATCTTTGTAGATTTAAGACAGTCTCACTTTAGTGCAATGAGCCCTGTGAATGAGTTCACATTGAATGAGACTGTGTCTGATGGGAAGTCATACACAGTTTACCCTTTTTAATTGATTACTAATTGCTCAAATGGAACTATAATTTTGGTTCATATGACGCCCCTGACTGTCAGGTTAAGTGCTACCCTATTGGTGAGTTTTGGTTTGCTGAAACAAATCCAGTACATTTTGGAGTGGTAAACCATCAAGGTGTAAAACAGTGAATCAAGTTGCTGCCCATTCTCTCCACCAGGAGTAATTCATACAGTAAGATGTGAATACGTTGAGCTGGGAACAACTGCTTAATGGCTTACTTAATTTGTTGAATTGAATCGATATATTTAGATTAAATGTGTGATAAAAACAAATACCTTCATGTCAAATGTCAAACACCTACCTGTATACCTTCAACAAGGTAACAAAGCCTTAATGGAAAAGGAGTGCCGTTTTTTCAGTCTTAGAGGAATCCATCAGATAAAATTATTTTCAGAGCAGGAATTATAGGATGAATCACATTTTCAGTTTTCTTCATCTTCTGCCTCCTGGTCTTGATTGCTCCAAATGTCAGTCTTACACAGTTTAACTATGATTATGGATTGTAAATACTTGTTGAAAGAACTTGCATCGCTAACTAGATATAGTCAAGTTTTGAAAAAGCTGAAAGTAGGGTTCTTGCACAAATGCAGAAGCAATTCGCAATCCAACAATAGATTAACTCATGAGTTTGGACAGGATTAGGCTGTGGAGATGGGATTCTTGGGAGAATCAATGAGATAACGTATAGGGATATCTAGTTTAAAGAAAAATATAGCCAATATTTTCAGTCTTACTAAGTAAACTATAATTTTGGGACTCTGATTTAAAATTAAACAACTTAAAGTTGTAAATAGTATAGAAATCCCCTGAAACCCAGTATGAGTTAGGGGGAGGATCAACCACGGTTAATTCACCAGAGATGGACTGGCCATCTCAAACGGTTGCACATTGCACCAAGGACTAAAATCTACATTTAAAAATTAATTAATTATGGATAGAGAGAGTGGGGAACGACATGTTGGAAAGTACATCAGTTTAGACCAAAACCTGGGCCGCCCGCTTCAAGGACTACAGCCTCTGCACATGGGGTACGTGCCCAAATTACTCAGCCACTGGCGCAGCTCAAATATAACTTCTTGTGTCCATCTTTGTGGGGATGCATTTGAATAGTTACATAAATATGTTTGTTATGTAATTGAAGGCCCCAAATGCGATGCCAAAATTAATGAGCTCAGGTGAAACTACTGCAATTGCGACATATACATTACATGGAGTCCTCTGCGGTATGGGTAGGTGTGACATGCAGTGTCAAAGCGCTTTGAGTAGTCAGAAGACTATGTCCATTTACCATTTACACTGCCAGATAAAAAAAAGTTTGACATGTTCATTTTGAGCAACAACGCAATGATCATCTGTTTTACAATGACATAGTATAATGCTACTGGAACATTTTTCAAAAAGGCAATTGACTGAGGAAACTCAACTCATCCTCCAAGATGTCACCTAGGCAAGCAGCTTCCCCCCCTGGTTTTAAATATCTGATTGCGTGACGAGTAAATGAAAAGATCTGATATACTGGTAAAGCAGTTCATTTTTAATTTAGCTTCTCTGGACTGCAGAACAATCAGAAGCAGAGGCTGTTACATAAGACGCTGACAGAGTGGCTCTGTGCTCAGCGCTGCTCCAGCTGCCCTATCCTGTCTCTTTAAATGAGGCAGATCTGCTCTGCGTGTGTGCCTGCGTGTGGATGCGTGTGCGTGGAGAAGAAATTACGAGATAGAGAGGGCCCCTCTGTTGTGGAGGAGGACTAGGTGATATAAAATAGGCCTACAGGAGAGATATTTTTGGTGTACATTCAAGCTGTTTTGGAGAGGCTGTTTATCGGCTCATCTATTCGTTTGCCTGATTTTGGACCCGTGTGCTTCTCTTGTATCCATGGGCTCGGTAGGCGCATCTCTCGCCTCCCAGTAGGACATAACGGGCAGGGCTACCTCGAAATAATTATTTATTTCGCTATCTGTGCCGCAACGTTGAGAGAAACGTGATCGAGAGGCAGCGATAACAGTGTCCTTATCATGGATTAATGCTCGAGTAAATTTTCATCTGAGAGGTAAGAGATACTGCGAAAAAAAAAAAAAAAAAAACAGGCCTGACGATGAGGATGGGTCTGTGGTTGCGGGGTTTGTGTTGCTTGTCTGTGCTTTTGATATGTCATGGAATGGTGGGTTATGGCAGTAGCACCCACACTGCGGCTCCTCCGCTCAGACGAGGCGGAAGGTTTGGGTGATGTGGGTGAATGGCGCTGGGTGTTCCAGCTCTTTGTGTGCACAACGGGGCCTTTACTAGACAAAGCTGATCAGCCGCATCGAGATGCGTATTATTAACAAACATAATGACGTCAGCGTCTGTCAGTGACGTAACCATTCGAATTCTCGATTATGCAGCAACGTAATTTTCTTATTTCTGCTCATGTGGGATGAGCAGGTGTATCACTTGTGTTGCTGTGTTTGTCATTGTACCATCCCTTGTGCTCTGTCAGCTCGTTTTGAGTGTACGTGTTCTCCATGCCATGGGTCTAAACCTCCTAATGATAACGATCATGAGCGCGGAGTCAAATATGTTTCAATTGACATAAAGATCTCCCTCTTTTCCCTGAAACTCCTCAGTGTTGGAAAAAAATCTAATTTAGTGAACTTTGTGATCCCAAAAACGTTCTTTAGCTTTATTATTACTTTTTTTTTTTTTTTTTTTTACAGTTGCTAAAGTTGAATATAATGTGAGTAAGGGGTCTGTGGGGTTGTGACACTTTCCATATTTCAGGTTAAATGGTACAATATATTGATTTAATTTGCCCTGCAAATGCCAATGACTTTCTCACACCAATACTTTAAATTAACTTTTTAGTTGTTAACAAATGCAAATGAATTTTTTCACAAATATAGTTTGTACTTTTAGTATCGTGTTAGCACTAAATGCTTGATAGCATCTGATCAGTCCTTCATGACTTACTTTACATACCAACCTGAATTGCACGAATCTTATTTCAATCAAGATATGTTTTGATTTTAAATTATAAAAAGAGGTGCAGCTTATGACCAAAAGACTGCTTACTTATAAAGATGTATTAATTTGAATATCCATCCAGGCTTTGTTGTAATTACTTAACTATTTCAGCAATTGGCAAAGCAGTGCACTGGAGGTCTTTATGATTGTTGTCAGATTTACAAAAACAGCCACTTTACCAACATTTATTTCACAACTTTTTATAAAAAAAATTAATGTAAAACATAAAAATGTGAAATGCAGCAGATGTCTGTGTAGGCTAAAGGAGGAGACATAAAGACGAGAGCTTCTGGCGGTTTAAGGGTAAACACACTCTGTGAAGCCTATAGTTCAGTGTGGCCAGCATCTCAAATGATGAAAAATAAGCTTTGAAACACTGACAGTGTTATAAAGGTATTACTACTAAAGATTCATTTTTTAAACAAATTTCTGATGAAATCAGTAACCTTTTAACCTATTTATGTAGTTTTACTGTTGCTTCAAAAGGCCATCTATTCACTAAGTTCAGGAAGTATAAGCCCACCCGAACCGATATCTTTTCTGAACACCCAGCTGACGACTGTTAAGTAACAACCCAAGGAAAATTATTTAGCTTCTCTCTTAGTTTCTTGCAACCTAAAATGTTTCTGTAGCTCATCATAACAAATGTTGATGTATATTTGCAGTGTTAGACAGATAGCCCCTTCAGTGGGCTTAGCCTCTAATTACCCTACATGCAGTTGTGCTTCAATACACTGAAGCCACCTCCTAAAGAAATGTAGCAGACTAAGCTACATTCAACCAGTCAATGTTATGTATTTTTTTTATCTGGACTGCTCTTTAAAGACATTATCTACATTAATGTCAAGCAAATGACTTAGGCTAACTACAGAAACTTGAATTAATTGCTTTATGATGGGATACATTTGGTTTAACATGCTATTCATATGGCAGTTATATTTATATTTTTCCGCCATTATCAGCTTTCTCCATAGAGCCTGTTAGCATAGCTTCCAAGCAATATGGCGGACGTTAAGTTTCGATTCTGGGAGTGAGTTCCCACCCACAGAAATACAAAGATTTCCCATCTCAGGGGAAAATGAGGGCGGGATGCACGACCATTCAAAAATACTACCAGGTTTCTAATGATACAAAGCTTAATGCAAATGGGTGAAGTATCCCTTTAATCTCTTTGCTGACATGTGTAGGTTGTTTTTGAACAAAAGCGTCACCCTGCTTTCTTTCCATAGTCAAATGTATCAGTCATCTGCTGTGTTCAAAATAGGCTTTTTATGCAGAATGCTGTCACTCCCTTTGTCTAAACCCCACCTGAGTCAATGTTTATGCTTGTTTGCTTTTTTAGATCAGAAAAAGGCACCAATATTAATTTCAGTCGGTTTCATAAACAGTTACAAACTCCTCAAAGCCAGTGACGATTCTAGAGTCTGTTGGGGCCATAGGCAAAAATCTACAGGGGCCCCCTCCAAATAGTGTTCATCACCATTATGTTATAAATAATCTTTTACTAACACAAACATTTTGGAAATGTAGTGGTAGCAGAAGTGTAACATCAGTAAAATGTGATTTATAGAACAATGAAATATTGTAAATAGCTTGAAATAAGACAAAAAGTGGATATAAACAAAGTTCAAAATACTGAAGCCACCTACTAAGAAATGTAGCAGACTGAGCTACAATGAACCAGTCAAACTCAATACTTGTTATGTATTTTTAGCTGGACTGCTCTTTAAAAACTTTATCTACATTAATTTCAAAAAAATTACTTAGGCTAACTTCAGAAACTTGAATTAATTGCTTTATGATAGTGTAAGTTAAATAATGAATAAATAGGATAAATTTGCTTTAAAATGATATTCATACAACTGATATGCTGGTAGGTTTGCTGTTTTGCAACGGACAAGACGTGGAGTTAGTCATCACATCCCGGTTGAGCTTAAGAAGGCATGTCGGGTACTAAACAGGCTAAACGTAAGGCTCGGAGATAGAGATTTAAGCCTTTCCTACCTTCGATCCTCATGGGGAATGTCAACTCCCCGTCCAACAAATGTGAAGAGCTGGAGGCACCAAGGGACATATCGTGAGTGTGGTCTCGTGTTTTACGGAGACCTGGCTGAACAACAACATCCCGGACACTTCTGTCGACTAAACTGGCTTCGCTACGGACAGAGATGCGAGTGCAAAGTGCAAAGGTGGGGGCCTGGTTCTGTTTGAGAACAATCGGTGGTGTAACCCTGGTCATATAACTGTGAAAGAAAAGCTGTACTGTCAGGATATTGAACTTTTGGCAGTTGGTCTCAGACTGTGTTATGTACCGAGGGAGTTCTCTCACATGGTCGCCATTGTTGTTTACATTCCACCACCGGTGGTTGCTATGGTGGCATGTGATGTCATCCATGAAACTGTCGCAAGAATACAGACTCATCACCCTGATGCGTTCATCCCAATATCCTGAGATTTTAATCATATCAACATCAACTCCCATCCGACTGGCTTTTCACAGTTTGTTGACTGTCACACGAGGGAAAATAAAACACTTGATCTGCTGTATGCTAACATCAAAGAAGCTTATAGTGCTTCAGCTGTACCACCACTAGGCAGATCAGATCACAACCTGGTCTTTCTTCAGCCTTCCTATAAACCCTGTGTACTTAGTCAGCATGCAGCCATTTGCTCATTCAGGAAGTGGACACCAGGGGCTAGTGATTCTTTAAGGGACTGCTTTGAGCGCACAGATTGGAGTGTGCTGCTGGAGTCACAGGGGAACAACTCGGACATTAACATGGACAGAATAGTTGAATGCACCACATACTATATTCATTTTTGCTGGGAAACTGTGATACCAGTAAGAACTGTACGGTGCTTTCCCAATAACAAACCCTGGATCACTAGTAACATCCAAGAAAATCCTTAACAAGAAAAGGGAGGCCTTTAGGGATGGAGACAGGGTGAAGCTCAAGAGTGTGCAACATGAGCTGAAGAGGGCATTAAAGATAAGCTGAAGCTATACAAATAAAGATTTATTGATTAAAGCAGGCAAGGACGAACTACAAAAAGAAAGTAGAGAGAAAGCTGCAGCAAAATGACACCAAAGAGGTGTGGAGGGGAATGAGGACCATCACTGGCTATAGTAAAAATAACCAATTTACCACTAGTGATGATGATGTTGATAAAAGCCAATGTCTTCAACCAGTTTTTCAACAGGTTTGACATGGTGGCTAGTGTGTGTCCATCACCAGCAGATATAGCCTCACCCATTCCCTCTACCACTACTTTAGCTGGAAGATTCCTCTCCCTATCTCCTCCACACAGCTGCTGCAACTTCCCCCTCACCTGGGACCCCTCCCCTGTTCTTCACAATTGGTGATGTGAGGTCAGAGCTTCAGAGGCTGCATTCTGGAAAAGCAGCTGGTCCTGATGGGGGTGTGTCCCAGACTGCTTAAAGTCTGTGCAGCCCAATTGGCGGAACCACTCCAGTGGATCTTTAACCTCAGTCTACGGAAGACGAAAGTTCCGCTTCTCTGGAAAACATCGTGTCTCGTACCAGTACCTAAAGTAGGCCGTCCAGACAAGATAAATATCTATAGGCCGGTGGCTCTCACTTCACACATCATGAAGACACTGGAACGGTCTTGGACAACAGGTTTGACATGCAATGGACCCTCCACAGTTTGCGTACCAGCAGCATATTGGAGTGGATGATGCTGTGCTGTACATGCTCCACAGGGTCTACTCCCACTTGTAGGCGCTGGGTAGTTATGTGAGGATTATGTTCTTTGATTTTTTTCGAGCGCTTTCAACACCATCCAGCCCCCTCTTCTAAGACACAAACTTCCTCTCTCACTGCCTGGATCACACATTACCTGACAGGACGACCACAGTTTGTCAGGCTGGGGAACTGTGTCTCTGGTACGGTGGTTAGCAACACAGGGGCTCCTCAGGGGACTGTGCTAGCTCCATTCCTGTTCACGTTGTACACGGCCGACTCCCAACAAAAATCTGAATTCTGCCACATTCAGAAATACTCTGATGACACGGCTATTGTGGCGTGCATTAGGAATGGGCAGGAAGGTGAGTACAGGGACCTGATAACAATGAGAATGGCCTTCTGCGGAACACTGCAAAATCTGGACAACAAACTTGACTGGACTGTGAACACTGACGCTGTCGACCGAAATGGACAGAGCCGACTCTTTTTCTTGAGGAGGCTCAGGTCTTTTGATGTGTGCAGTGACATGCTGGAGATGTTCTATCAGTCAGTGGTGGAGCGTGTTCTTATTTATGGTGTGATCTCCTGGGGGTACATGCCTGACAAGAACACTATGCAGCTTGACAAGCTGATAAAAAAAGGATAGCTCAGTTTTAGGCAAGTGCAAGGACT
The DNA here is from genome assembly GCF_963584025.1 of Labrus mixtus. NCBI lineage: Eukaryota > Metazoa > Chordata > Actinopteri > Labriformes > Labridae > Labrus > Labrus mixtus. The sequence continues at coordinate 10,633,620 of NC_083631.1, forward strand.
CACTGAGGATAGGAAGTGGAGAGATGCGTGCGAAAGAAAGGACAGAATATATTGGACAATGTTAGTCATCCTCTTCATGACATTGTTGCAGGTCAGAGAAGTAAACATACTTTGCTGGAGGGTAGAGGTGTATATGACCAAAAAAGTTATCACAGTTTTAAATGTGTACTTACATACTAAAGAGATGTGCAAATCCAGTGATACATATTTTAAAGTGCAAATAAGTCTGCATGTTATCAGCTAGTTAAGGCTAGACTAAACTGGTTTCTTCATCTTTCACTCTGAAGCAAAAGTCAGACTTTCAATTTGGAAGAAATAATGATTTGACATTTATCGTGATAATTATCAATGTCGACTGATATGACATTTTTTATCGTGATAACATTTTTAGTCAAATCGCCCAGGCCTATAACTGAGACAAGTTGGGGGGACGAAGTGACTTCAACACCAAAGCAATGTGAACTCACTGGTACATCAAGATTACTCCGTTGCGGAATCGACATGTAAATACAACGGCATAATGATAGCAGAGTTTTATAATGGTGCTATACAGAATAACAATCTGAAAAAGGCTGCTATTAACAAAAACATACTTTAAAGTATGGTCAGTCAAAATAAGTCATGCTGAGTTACTTTAAACAGGAGGACTGTCAACTTGCCTGAACAGTCAGATGATGATGTCACGCTCATATGGACATAGGTAGTCCACTTCAAATACACAGCTGTGTGTAGGATGGCATCATGTACTGATCTTAAGCAATTTGATTTCAGGCACACAGTCCAACATGTGAAGATGTATCATGTTGGTTGTCGCACATGTGAATCAGAAATGAATTATTTGCATTCCCACATGTAGAAAATATACGTGAAAAACAAGACCATTTTTTGGAATTGTCTTTTGTTTGTCAGTTCTTTCACATCAAATATGTGTAATACCACATCTGCCAGCAGTTTACAAAAACAAATCAATCACATGTGCTGTAAATTCATAGTATATGCAAAAAATAATCTGGGGATTTAATATCTTAACCACTGTTGTCTTATTAACTCTTGTACAAATTAGTCATTGCTGTTTTGTGTTTATTGTTTATATTTAATATTTATACTTTGTACATAGAGAGCACAGTTCACTGAAGAAAAATCCCTTGTGTGTTTAAGCATACCTGGCCATTAAAGCTGATTCTGATTTTACAATGATGGCAGAGACTGCTATATAAAGTGCCCAGCTGCCCAGCAGTGCTGCATCACACTCATTCACATGCCGCCAGGTTATCAGCGGGAGCAATTTGTGGTTAATTGACTTTGAATAATGTTTTTTTTTTTTTTTATCATTTATTTACGCCTGAGGCCTTTGAATATCACCAGGGGTGGAAGCTGAAAAATAAGTCTAATACTGTCATACGCATCATCATAATTATAGGTTACATTTGAGTAATACAAAAGTTCAGTGGAATACATTTAAGTAATTATGCAAAATTTCATTTTGGGAGCTTTCTATCTGCAGCTCTGTTTCTCTGGTTTATTTTTGTTTTTTTCATATTTTTCTTATATCAAAAGTTTGCTTTCGCTTAGGAAAATATGCTGCCCTGCGACTAGTTGATTACTCCTTTTTTAAATTTGGTTTAGTGCTGCAAATCTTCTTTCATCACCTTTATGCAAGCGTGCTAATATGGGATTGCCATAGAGGTTAAAAACCAGTGGCAATGACTAAAATTATAAATAGCCACTTTAAAAAAGGATAAGCAAAGCCATTTAATAAAAAAGGAAACCCTGAGTGTGTTGTAATCACGTTTGGTACAGGCCTATAGGAATCCTAGGAGAAGACCCCAGTCCAATTTTTACTTCTTCACGTGTGTGTAAAAATGGTTCAATCAGGAGAGACTGAATTAAGAATGAACAATTACTTATTTAACAATATAGGAAATAAATGTGCAAAGTCTTTGGGGATTAGACTCCATCATGACGACTTCATGGTAATGAGGCCGACAGCAGGATAGGATGCCCTCTATGGAGTCTAGACACTGGTGGTGATGATTATAGCAGAATTCAGGATATGATGAGGAGTGGGTTTCTGAGGCTGTATCTGAACTCTGCTGAGCTGGAATGGAGGTGACTGGGGCCGAGGAGGGTTGCAGCGATTGCACTGAAATGACAAACTGACTGTGGAAGAGAGAGCAGGTTTTAAAATTTGACCGCAGCAGTACGATTGGTTGAGAGAGGTTGTGGCAGAGTCGGGTTGGATTATTACTTAAAGAGTAAACGCCCAAAATCAGCGGATCTCCAGAGCAGGGAGACAGAGGAAGTGGTAGAGAGGGAGCAGCTAAATTGAATGAAGATATTGATTAAATGTGTTGGAGAATATAACCAGGCTTCCTGCTTGAACTTAGGCTGAGCTCCATATAGTTGTACTAAGCACATTTACATAGATGCAAACTCTCATGCATATGCATAGATACAGTATATACCGATAGTCACTTGATATCCTTATATTGGCCAATATTATCGGCTGGCCGATTAATCGGACGGGCTATAATACTTTCATACATGCATACTTACAGGCAGCAATATATCAATGTCCCTGAGACCAAATGAGGTCTCTCTGCAGGTTTGGTTATGGGCATCCAGGGGCCCATAGCTGAACTTCCAGTCAGGTCTCTGGAAATGGGCGCAAAGAGATGCCCAACATGCTTCTCACTTCTCTCTCACCCCCACGGTGTCTTTTCATCGCCTTCAACAGTAATTTGAATTAAATCCCCTGTTGTCAAACCATGCCACTCTCTCAACTAAACCAGCCCTGGGGCTCACAACTTTAATTTCCTGGCAGTCCAAAGCTCCTGTGCAGATCAGTGGAGTAAACACCAAGACAACCCCTGTTCCCAGCTCCTGACACTGGGCAGAGTCAGCGATTACGACCACTAGCTGCTTGGCTTACTGTGATCTGTAGCTAACTCAAGCAGGACTCTAGCTGGCCAAAGTGGGGTCCTAAGTAAAATCACAAAATGTAGATTTGACTTAAGATTCTTTATCTGTGAGAACAAAGCACAAGTTACAAATGACCAAAAAAGCTATTTCAAGAAAGATGTTTCTTATTAAAATTAACTTAAACCTGAAATACGATTCAGTAGCTGCCAGACTGCGGTAACTTTTTTTTTTTTCAACACAAGGGTAACTTTAACCCCAAATAAATAAATCACAAATAAGTTAGATTGATTATTTAGAAAGTGATTGATCATTGCAGTGATGCTTTAGGTGTCGCATGACAGGACAAGTCTCTCCCTCCTCCAACTTACTTGGTGCTATATGCCAGGGATATATTTACCTAATTAACTTTTCATCCACTTTATTTATTTTTTTCAATTCAATTATAATATATATTTTAATATGTATGCCTCTTTCTGTTTGTCACTCACTGCATGTCTCATGACTGAGTTCATTAGCATTATTTTTAATGAAATCAACTTTAAACAAACTGAAGTTTATATTCCTCTTCACCACTCATCTGTTTTTACATTGAGCCACGTGAGGAGGAAGCTTAATTGTATTGCATATCAAAACTATTACAATCAACACGGTAATGTTACCAAATTGCATCAGGTGCATGCAGGAGGGACGTAATTAAGTGGCCTTTTACACCACAGTGTATTTTTTTGTAGACATACATCTGTAAATGGGGCATATTTTTGACACCAGCTTGATGTGTACAATAGAAAAATGAGTAAGAGCTGTTTGATTGAGTTTTTGTTTTCGTAGGCCTGCTTTCAACAAAGAGAAAATAATGAAAAAACCATTCCCAAACATGAGGCTCCACAGAGCCCCATGCACAGTTCCTGTTCTGTTTATAGGGAGGGGCAGACGAAGCTCAAGCAGAGCAATCTCTCCATCAGAAACTATTTGTGAGTAACATTGAGTGGTTTTTTAAAACATTTCATAAAGTTGTGATTTTGTCGACAGTGGGGTGTGGTCATCGGACATAATGAGCTCCTTCATCATTTACCTGGAAGTGGTTGAATTATCTTATGAGTTCACCGTCTTATCTCCCTCTCTCACTCGCATCAGTATTAAAAGCTGGACCACCAGACTCCCTTACAGATCTGGAGGACTTTTTTGTGAAAGCAGGGTTTGATGGCTTGTTGTGTTTCTGATTGACACTGTTTTTTTTTCTTGCTGTTAATAATAATACTATATATATATAGGACTTCCAACTAAAGTGCTGTACATAGCTCATAAAAAAGACAATTTAAAAACATTTCAAAAACACACTAAGACACATGAAGCATACAGATAACTCTTGACTCATAAGCAACAGTAAAGTGGGTCTTTATCTTTGCTTTAACCACCTCAACAGAACGAGCCTGCCTAATGTCCATTGATAAACTGTTCCATAAAGTTGGAGCACGGAATGAAAAAGCCCACTCTCCAACTGTCTTCTTTTTTTCTTTTTTTTTTCTTTTTGTTCTTTTTGACCTTCGGACAATAAGAATACCATTCCCCTGGGAGCGCAGAGCACATATAGGGCCACCAAGTCAGTCAGGTATGCTGGTGCACTGCCATTTACAGTTATAAGCTATTATATAGCTATTATAGGTTAGCAGCAGCACCTTAGGGCGCGGTCACACTGGCCATCCGTACCGTGCCCAAGCACGCTTCAACCCTAAAGTCCAGTTCGTTTGGCCAGTGTGACCGCTCCGTATCGTGCTCAGGCACGGTACACTTCCTTGGCCTTGGCACACTTCGGAGAGGTGTGCTTCAGCACGGTACACTTCATGCACGAGCACAAGCACGCGGGTACACAACGCTGACAGCCTTCATTATGGAGAAATCCAGAGTTTCATGGCTGTATCTGATGAAAATGACACAATATAAGCTACAAAGTAGCTGTCATGTTCTCTGTGTTGTTCTCCGATTTGCGGCCGCGGAATCGGCCGCGCGTCTATTTTATTTTTTAATTTATTTATGGCTGTGTCTGATTAAAATGGCTTAAATTAAGCAGCAAAGTCAGTATAGTAGCTGACTCTATGTTGTTCTCTGATGTGCAGACGCGGACTTGACTGCGCGTTCCTTTTTTTTCTCTCTCTCTCTCTCTTGTCCGCCTGTTTGTCAACTGAGCACGCTTCATAATAACATAAAGCGTGCATGCGTTGTATTACGACATTATGTACAAGAGGTAATCGTGCTTAAGGGTGACCGTGCTGGCCAGCGTGGGAATGGTGCAGCGGGGGGGGGGCCAATCGTGCTAGAGTACGGCACGGTACGGATGGCCAGTGTGACCGCGCCCTTAAAGTCGGCTCTCACCTGGACGGGAAGCCATTGAAGAGAGGCCAGCACCGGGGTGATATGGTCTTTTTTTACAAGCTCCGGTCAGAAGCTGAGCTGCTGCAGTCTAAACCATCCGGTCTTTTGGTAGACCTGACAGTATAACATGACAATAACCTAACCTAGACGAAACAAAGGCATGAATAAGGACCTCAGCATCCTTAAAAGGCAGGATTGATCTGATATTAACAAAGTTTTTTGGCTGGTAATGGATGACCTGGATGTACTGTCCTATTTCATACTGTCTAGGTCCTTGCTTGTGTTGTGTTTACTGTCAGATGTACTTTGCTTTGGAATAAAGCATCTGCTAAATGTAATTGTAACATTATAACCCTGTACTGCAGAGCATTTATCTGCCAAGCGACTACAGTGTTGCTCTTGGTTAATCATACAATCGCACGGGTCTCCTAAAATGTCATTCATAACTTAAACATTGAATTTATGTACAGGTATATGTGGAAATCAATTTTGCAGCTAGCTGTGTCAGTCAAATGGGACAGTGCTATTCTGTTCTATGGGAAGGGCTAAAGTCAGCATATTACATAACAGGGTGGTGGGAACCTGGGAGCAGTCCTCCTGCTGCTGATACAGAGAGATGACAGCAACGGCGATATCAGGCCATGGGCAACTGCATTCATTTCCACTAAGAAATGTTTTCACTTGGAAACAATGTCAATCTATGTTGAACGCAAACAAGAAAACAGAGAGCAGCTTTGTCAAACAGCTTTCTGATGTTAGTGGTAGTTTAGGATTGAATAAATAAAAAACAATTTTTTATGGCCACAGCCAGGAATGATCTCCTGTAGCATTCTGTCGTGCATTGCGGGGGAATGAGTCTAGCACTGAATTCTAGGTTTCTCTGGATCGTTCATGGCCTGCTGCTTTGCCCCCCCGTTTATAAATATATCTTTATCATTGTTGTTGTTGTTGTTGCTGCTCTGTTTGTCCCTTTGCTTCTTCCTACATCTCCCTCTATCCTATTTTTCAAACCTGGTGAAATTTTGACGGATGGCTGTTCATCATGAGCCTGCTTTTGGACAATATTTCTGTGTCTTAATAAGAAGTTTTTTCCTGCCACTGTAACTTTGCTAAATGTTGCTGAGTGCTGTGCTCATGATGGACTAACATTGGGTCTTTGTAATATAGCAATAATAAGGTCATTTGCCTGCTCTTTGTAACATAACAATGAATAAGGTCTTTTATCTGCTCTTTTGTAATATTAAATAACAAAGAGTTAGGTATTTTTGTAGTGTCTTGACATAACATTTTTTTATGAATTGATTGATAAAGATTGATTGACTAAATGGGCTTTGCCAGCACGTCATGGTGTGGGTGGGAGAAATTCAGCTTAACCCCAACAACATCACTGAGCTTGCTGACCAGGGGGGTATTCCATCAAAAGAAGAAAGCCAGGCTCACATGGAAAAGTCAGGCTGAAGCTAATGCCATCTCCCAGTTAAGCCTAAAGTCGTTCCACTAACGCAATCCAGCCTTATTTAATCATGGCTGACTCAAGACAGGCTTGCAAAACCCTGGCTGTGTGCACGCACCTGAGGTTTATAAGAAGCCCAAATGAATGGATCAATGTAAAGACAATCAATTGAGTCACAGAGAGGGGAGAGTTAGAGCTTTTTTTTTCAATGGCTGGTGCAGTAGTATGAAGAATTTAAAGATAATGTTGCAAAGAAATGCAGACTTAAATAAGCCATGGAGATGACATGTCAGAAAATGCAGACTAAATGCGCAATTTATGCAAATGTTTCAATTTTCCCAGGTTACAAGTGCATTTCACTCTATATTATTCTGTGCTCTTTTATCTTTAGTAAAGCACTTGGCATTGCCTCTGTATTCAATGTGCTGCACAAATAACTTTACTTTCCATTGCTATTTTTTTAATAAATTAACTTTGAGGCAACAGATAGATAGACAGACAGATACTTAATTCATCCTGAAAGAAATGTAAGCTTCCAGTAGCAGCTTATAAGACACACATGACAAGAAACATTTGTTACATTTACATTGCTGCCCCCCCTCCCTTTATTTATATAGCCAATTAATCTGCACAAAAGTTAAAAAGAAATCCCTAAAGAGAGCAACATTAAAGATGTAAGCCTACAATTAAAAAAATGACATAAACCAATAAAATGTGAATTAACCCATACAGGAATAAGAATACAAAACTATACAATTAAACACATAGACATGTCCAATACAGTGTAGACCTCTGTTATACAGCTGCACAGCAGCATGTATATGGCAAGGTAGCCTATCAGGGTCTGAATGGAGGGGGTGCAAATTTATAATAAATCCATCCATAAAATTATAAATAAATAATAGTGACTTTCTTTCTTTCACTCTCTATCTATTAAATGGTCTCACCCAATTTTCCTTTCACTTTATTAAGCTTTATTGGCATGTCTCTCTCTCTCTGTCACCCTACTCTCTTTCTGTCTCTCTGTCTTTGTCTGTCTGCCTGTCTCTCTTGTTTCACAGCCATTTAGAGACAGAGTGGGTGGGTCCATGTGGGATGTGAATTATTTTATATACTTTTATGAAATCGTGTTATTTTTACCTTATTTTCACATTTGTCTTTTGCATGAGTTTCATGTTTTTGATTTTATTTATTATAACATGACGTGAGTGATGTGAGCATGGAAACTCACCTAATGGAATCAACATTCATTGACACACAGCTTAATTAAGCTCGACAGTTAGCCTGGTCCGGAGCCGACTTGTTCACCATCATAAGTCACCATGGTAACTCAGTGGGGGTTCATATAAACCACGGTGATGGAACGAAAAACTCCCATGAGCCAGACTTATCAATATAAGCGAGAATACTCCTTAATCCTACTCCATGGAATACCCCTCAGTTTGTTATGTCTGTTTGTGTCTGCTACTACACAGCAGCCAAATAAGGATAGCAGTGACAACCACAGATTCATAGAACATCCTCAGAATCATCATACAAATGTTTTAGGGCCTCAGCCTTCTCAGGAAGCAGAGGCTGCCGAGGCCCTTCTTCTGGACAGCCTCAGTGTTCTTGGGTCAGTCTGGTTTATTGTTCAAGTACACTCCTCAGTTGTAATCCTCCAGAATGTCCACACTGACCCCCTGGATGGAAACAGGCCGGGCTCCCGGTTCCTTTTTCCTCCTCAGATCCACTGGCCTGTAATTAGCCTCCAAATCCCTGCTGATGTAGCCGACTAATGGAGTCATAGAAAACTGGAAGTAACTTTGCTATCACTATATTTAACAAAAATCACTATGTCACTGTCACTTTAAGTTGTTGCTGTCTATTTCAATAACATTGAAATATTACTAGACACTTCATACCTCACTATTTATGTCTCCATTTGTAGGGTTTATACCCCCACCTCAAACTATTGAATGGTGGTCTAACACAGTTTCTGCTCATTTTCTTAGTGTCCCATGTTGCTTCTATCTCTTGTATTGATGAGGAGCGAATATAACTACATTATATTTATGTTCCCCTTTTCAAATTGTAAATGTAACAAACATATTTTAACGGAGTGTCTTTGTAGGTTCTCAGACATCCAGGTCATTATTCAAATTAACGTTCTTCCCTGTCCAGGAAGTGCATTTTGTCATCCTCAAAGGAGCGTCCTTTGTCCTTCAGATGTAAATGGACAGCAGAATCCTGTCCCGCAGAGCAGCATCTCCAATGCTGTTCCATGCGTCTGTTGTGGTTTATTAGTCTCTCAAATGTATAAAACCCTGCATTCATCTTCACACTGGATAGCATAAACAGCATTGCTGTGTTTTTGCCTGGGAGTTTTGTCCTTGGGGTGGACCAACTTCTGCCTCAAGGTGTTGGAGGGTGTTATTCCAAGTATGGAATAACGATGCTTTGCCGTTTGTTTTTCTCCTCTTCCTTGTTAGCGCTGTGTTAATGATGGTCTATAATTCTCCTTGTGGGGAGTGGTGGGGCGGTGCACTAGCGCCCTCTATTGATCAACTGCCCACAACACACATTCAGACACACAAGCAGTGTTTAACTTTAGTTGTCCCCCTTTTGACCTTTGTTACTACCTTCGATGGTGGATCAGGGTCATAGTGACTTGTCAGACAGTGCACCAGAGGCATAATGGGGCATTACCATCCTGTCTTCAACTGGCAATCTGTAAGTGCCAACTGTCAGCTTCTCACCCAGCTGAGCCAGCCGGATGTTGTCAAAAGCACTTAAAAAGTTAAAAAAAAAAAAAAACATGACCCTCACAGTGCTCTCCGGCTTGTCCAGATGAGTGTAGTTGCAGAAGAGCAGGAAAGTGAAGCATCCTCATTTCTCAGTCAGGGCTGGTGGGAGTCTGAAGGGGATCTCTGTGAGGCCTGACCCTGGGCCGGAGCTACTCCAGGAGTCACTCCAAGGTCTTCATGATCTTACACATTGGGTCAACTGGTCCATAGTCCCTTGAGCCGTTTTCTGCACAGGCACAACGCAGGATGTCTTCAACCGCACAGGGACCTTTGGTATGCACATGTTGGAAACACCATGAAGCACTCCACAGAGCTGTAAGGCACATGCTTTGAGCACCCTGGGGCTAAGACTCTCAGGGAACAAATGTGCCTTGCCTTCATGCAGTTTCATCCACTGACCATGTTGGAGTTTTCTAACAAGGTCAACAGTAAAAGACATACAGTAGTGGATGTGACAGGCACGTGAACACATATGCTCTCTCCTCCATCCTCTTTCCCTGTGCAGATGTGCACGCATGTACCCATTCACGTACGTGCATACACAAATGCAGAGTTGCTTCATCAGTGTTTTAACAAGTTACTCTGAAGCAGAGTCAGACACACACACACACACACACACACACACACACACACACACACTCTCTCTCTCTCTCTCTAGGGCTCTCTAGCCAATTTCAAGAACATTTCTATAAAATTTTAGGAACATTTCAGGCACACTGCCTCTGAAATCTTCCTGACAAACCAGAGTATTGAGAGGGGTCAGGAGGCAAGATGTGAAATAAAAAAGAACAAGTCGGAAGTTACAGAGTCAACCAAGTATTCTATTCATAGCTTTCGGTCACATGACCAGTGTGGAGGGCAAAAAACGCTCAGGAAAGTATCAGGGCGCGGTCACACTGGCCATCCGTACCGTGCCGTACTCAAGCACGATTGGCCCCCCGCTGCGCCATTCCCACACTGGCTGACGCGGCCCGCGGTCACACTACACAGGACTATTCCTGCTTAAGCATGATTACCTCTTGTTCATAATGTCGTAATACAACGCATGCATGCTTTATGTAGCGTGCTCAATTGACAAAAAGGCAGACGAGAGAGAGAGAGAGAGAGAGAGAGAGAAAGGTGCTGTGGACGTCATCAGCGCTCTTTTCCAAATGTATGATATTCCCTGTATTTTTGCCTCCTACAGATCGTGTCTTGTACCCACATCCTCTTCACACTCCGTGTCTGATCGGGTAAAAAAACGATCTCAAATATAAAACATGCAGTAAAAAGTAACAGAGCAGTGTTGGTCATACAGCAACTGTTGTCAACAGACTGTTGTCATAGAGACAGGAGGACATGCAGCGCTTTTCTTCTCAGCGCACAAACGCTTCATGCAAACACTCTCGAGCATACAGCCAGCGCTTTTCTGGCCAGAAAAAACTGAGGCCTAACAACATCCTGAGCACATTTTCAAAATTGTGCTTTGAGCGTTCTACCTTTGTTATCATGTAACAATATAGGGATTTAATAAAAACTTTATGTAGGAGGCATCCTTCCATTCATCCATCTGTGCATTTAGGGACTAAATCTTCAGTTTTTGAAATGAACACAGAACTCAGTAACAGAGTTTGTTTGGCTCAGTTTACACCTACGGCAACAGGATGTAGGTTTACATCACTTTAAGTTCCTGATTGTGTTCACACCTGCATGATACAGTATATACTGTACAGACATGGTGAAAACATGATAATGATTATTGTTTCTTTTGTGAAAGCCCGCAAAACCCTTTTAAAAAATGTTTTTTAAGAGACTGAATTGTCTTCCTATTTACGTGTAAAGTGGATCTTCGTGATGCCTAAAAACTCTTCACTTCTTTTCACTGACACTCTGTACAGGGATTTAGCATCAGGAGAGTTATTTTACACCATGATGACATTTCCATCGGTCCGTGATCACATGCAATACAACATATCACAGATCAACGCGGATCAGACACACTGCAACTTAAGACCCTCATCGTGCCTATTACTTCTCCCTTCCCCCGAAAACTGCATCTTCTTACCACTTGCCAACTTGAATATCTGGAGCCCACTCAGGGAAATGTGTTGGTAACTGTCGTATGTGTCACAAGAATGTTACAAGAACTTGATAGTGCAGTTGAGGTCTTTACATGTCTTCAATAATGCGCCTAAGATTGACATACTCCACATGTCTTAATTGGATTATTGTTTACTCAGAATATGACCATATTTGGAATAAGGTTATCAGAAAAGCGTGTGACATACTCATCATCAGTGATGATGTGAGCTTTTCAAAATAAAAGACAGTTCTTGCATTTCTGCAGATAATTTCCCCAGGAAGAATGTGTGACTTTTTGATCCAGTAGATGTCGCCCTTGAACACCAGCACTAAACTTGTTCTACTCCAGCGGCACACCTCCAACCCCCCTTCACTTGCGTTGGCACGAAGAAGTTATGAATTAGAACGCACCATTAAGCACAAGTGGCGGACAAAAGTGTCCTTTTGCTCGAGCCGCAATTGCCTGTGGCCTGCATTGATATGTTAGCATGCTAATGTTACCACACTGTGGTTAACTCGTAGCTTCATATTGTACATAAGTTGACACAGAATGACCGTAATCTAAAGACACTTAAATAACATCCAAATAAGAAATGAGTGGGCTATGTTATTCTTCCTTTCTCTAGTCCTTGACTAAAACAGCTTTATACGCAAGGCCGTCCCATCCACGTAAACACAGCTTGACAACAGTACAGCTGGCGGGATTCTGGCTTGTCACTCACTGTAGAGAGTCATGACTCACAGAGATATTTATACAGGATATACTTGATTTCAGCTGTATTTATGTGATGAATATCTGCCTTAAAATACTGTTTATTTAAGAGCCATTTTCACATGCATTCCTCAGACATTTTTAGAGAATTTCAGGAAGTCTGCCTCTGAAATCCTGATGATCTGTTTTTTTCACACATGCACCTCACAGTGGGAGACTATCCCCGTTGGACAGGAGGAGGGCCAATTGGTCTCCTGAGGCAAGACATGATGTAAAAAACAACAAAGCTGAAGTGGCAGTAACATAGTCTGCTATATGATGATATAATGAAAATATACGCCTTAATATCTGTAGGAGCTAAAATGCTTGGTTTTATTGATCCTTGCAAGAAACCCAACACAACACTGTGAATTTGTAATTTAAGTGTAATTCTGATACTGAACACTGGGTGGAGTCTTGACTTGTGCTGTGCATAAAGCCAAGGCTCCAGGCAATTGGATTCAGGTGTGTGTTTGGAAGCATATCATTAGCCTCATAGCATAATTGCCTAGGTCATATTTTAAGGTTTTCAGAAAAGAAGAAAAAACACTTTCCTAGTCATGTGATTCGAGTCCACACCTCTGCTGTTCATAATTCAACTGTTCAACTGAAAGTAAATTTACTGTCGAAAGATAGAAATATGAACTAGCTTAACAGATGAATCAAAGAGAAGAGCTAATGCTTCACTTGTGGTCAGCAGAGCCCTGTTTTTATGGGGGCCACCATCTTTGTATGTAGCGTCAAAAATGCCTAAGTCAAAGAGATGACTTAGGCACATAATGTTATTTGAAGCTCGAAAGAATCTCAATTCCCTTGTATAACTATGGTTTTAGGGTACCTAAGTTTGCAGTTACATGCTCAAGTTTGGAAGCATTTGTTTCGACCGTATTGACATACGAATCAGAATCCCTATATAGAATCCCTAGAAAAGCTATATCTGTTTTCAAGTGATTAAGGTGTGCAAGTACTCTAGTATGTTTAGTTGGATGATTTTGTCCCTTTACATTCCAATTAGTGAAGTTAAAGGGATACTTCACACGTTGAAACATGACTCTGACTCCTCACCGCCGACAGGCAGGCATTATGTCATTATGTCTCGGCTGCTGAGCTGGCAGCGGCCAGCAATATAGCAATATAACCTTGAGACGGCTGCTGCCGACAGGCTGGTTTTGTTTCTAAGCTGCTGCGGCCAGCGGCGGCCCCGGCCAGCAATATAGCCGCGAGACGGTCTTGTGTCTTGGCTGCTGCGCCGCTGGCCGCAGCAGCCGAGAAACAAAACCGGCCTGTCGCCAGCAGCCGTCTCAAGGTTATATTGCTATATTGCTGGCCGCTGCCAGCTCAGCAGCCGAGACATAATGACATAATGCCTGCTCGCCGCTATATTTATATTTTTTCGCCATTATCAGCTTTCTCCATAGAGCCTGTTAGCATAGCTTCCAAGCAATATGGCGGACGTTAAGTTTCGATTCTGGGAGTGAGTTCCCACACACTGATCTGTGATTGGTCTGTAGCTTCAGTGGTCGAAAATATGAGGAACTAGCGTTGTAGTTTCACCCTGCTAACCACAACAAAATGACGATTTTTGCGTCACTGGAAGCTCCTTTTCAGACTTAGAAATACAAAGATTTCCCGTCTCAGGGGAAAATGAGGGCGGGATGTATGACCATTCAAAAATACTACCAGGTTTCTAATGATACAAAGCTTAATGCAAATGGGTGAAGTATCCCTTTCATTAACAGCCCTTTTCTGTTCGGAGGTGTCCCTGAATCAGCAATAGTTGTCTAAATAAATGTTGTGAGCATTGTGCTATAATTTCAGTATAAGGTGCACTATCAAATGGTTTCTGTGACTCTGGCATACACAACATACGAAAAACATGGGAATTTAAACCTACAGGATAAAACAGAAAACAGAAAAATGTTCTCCTTTACATAGGACAGGACATACTCCAAGAAAGATCGTTCCTCCCCTTTAAAGCTAATCCAGAGTTTAGCTGGAAAGAGAAGCCCAAAGTTACATCAGGGATGTCTTTTAAAAGCCACTTCACATCGATAAAGGCAGCTTGCTTCTTGGCCACCTCTGGTGTGTAATCAGGTAAAATATTCAAACCTTTTCCGTTGTACGATAACTGCCTCTTCTGACTCAACGTGCGGAGGCTATAATCCTTGACGTCTCCGTGATGCACCGCCTCGCTGGCTTTCCTTCTTGGGGCTTTGATGCCAGTGAACGATGTCTGCTATCTAAACAAGGGTTCAATTTCTATTTCAAAGCATTGGTGCAGAACTGTTGTGTATTGCACCTCTCTTTGCCTTCCTCAATTCCAACAAGGTGACTGCTGCGGCCCTCCAAGTCCAAACACTTTCCTTCAAACTGCACACATCAGACTTTAGGCATTCCACCGTATTTTCCAGGGCCATGACAGATGAGCTCCATTCCGTAGCGGAGCGCCCCAGCTCGTTGATACATTTAGCATTTTGCTATGGAGAAAAATGTAAAGAAAAGAGTATGTGAAGAAATATGAAATATGTCACATGCTAGAATAGGTGTAAATATAAAAGTGTTCTGCGGAGCTCTAGACCTCACATGTTGAACGCTAGACCGGAACCCCTTAACATTTTTGACATCCTTAATTGCAGTTTAAACTGGATGTTTGTCAGGGAGTAGCTCAGTGGTTGAGTTTGTCGTCTTTCAGCTGGTAGGTCAGGGGTTTTTCGATCCCCTGCTCCTGCAGTCACATGTTCAGGTGTACTTGGACAAGACACTGAACCGTGCTGTTACACTAGTGGTCTATGGATGAATATTGGGAAAAGATTTAATGACGAATGAAGCCTCAAAATTTAAGAGTTTTATATCTTAAGGCTGCTTATATTCAATTCATTTTGTCAAAAAATTAATAAATTAGTCCTTGCAATCCAAGAAGGTTCTAGCAACATTTGCCACTTTAGTCTTAAAAGTAGTGTCCACGAACCACAGACAGTGCTCAAGCCCCAATAATGATCGATCAGAATTAAACAATTAAAGTACGACAAAGATCTATGATCTAGTTTTATTTTAACAGTCTTGTTATAATGGCTTGTCTTCATACATCCTCATCATGCCACCTTGAATTCACATAAATACTCTATGAACAGAAATGTATCAGAGAATTTTTGGATTGGGGAACATATTTTGTACAACATATTACACCAGTGGATTTTAATTCTAAAAAAACAAACGTTATCACATTACCTAGAGACATAAATCAAAGCTGCTTATTGTTTTCTAATATATCCCTGAATAGGATATCATGTACTTACTAGAGGAAACAAATGGAAAATTCAATCCCCAAATGCCTTTGTCATTTTGGCACAATGACTAAATTTGTTTAGTTTTACTCTTGGTGGCATTTTGGTAATCGCTTTTTCCATGGAACGTTGTATATTCATAGTGGTTAAGCATGCCTTTGGCTTGAAACAAAATGTTTTATTTAAAATTTTACTCATAGCAATATATAGCAATATATGTTTAAATGTGCAGCTTATTCCTGTGTGAAAAGTATTTGAGATATGAGTGTATTGACATATTTTCTCTTTTACTAGGTTCCCAATGTTGAACATGTCCACCCCCAGTGAGCTGAAGTCTCCCTGCGTGACTCGCAATGGTATGGTTAAGCTGCCTCCCAGCCAGCCCAATGGTCTGGGAAGTGCAAGTATAACCAAGGGGACACCAGCTGCCAAGAACCGCCTTTGCCAGTCCTCCTCCGTACCCTCCATCCTGCCCCCTCCATCATCATCTCTTCCATTTCACCACCACCACCTGGACGGCCCTGGAATTCCCAACTCAGCAGCCTCACTCTTGGGCTCTGATCTTGAGCCTGGAAAACCTATAGTGGGCTTGAAGCCATCCCTTCGTCAGCTTCCCCCTCTCACTCTACCTAAACCTATGCTGCTGGAGCGCCAGCTTGTCCTGGATGAGAAGCTGCTCAACCGATTGCTCTGGTATTTCACTACAGCTGAAAAATGTGTGTTGGCACAGGTATGCAAGACATGGCGCAAAGTGCTGTACCAGCCCAAGTTCTGGGAGAGCATTACACCCATCTTGCACGCCAAGGAGTTATATACTCTGTTGCCCAATGGGGAGAAGGAATTTGTTAGTCTGCAGGCCTTTGCCCTGCGTGGCTTCCAGTCCTTCTGCTTAGTGGGTGTGTCAGACTTGGACATTTGTGAATTCATCGACAATTACCCACTGTCCAAGAAAGGTGTTCGCTCGGTGAGCCTTAAGAGGTCTACCATCACAGATGCTGGTTTGGAGGTGAGTCAGGTTTTGTTTGGAAATGACATACAAGATGATCATTTTTGCCTGGTCTGAAAAGTGAAGTATATATTTTAAAAAAGCCTGGAAGATTAGAGCATTCTTAGGTGTACTCAGCCATTCTGTTGTTTTTTTGGGTGTCCATTTGTCCATGAAAATAGTCAGCATGCCTCAGTTGGGAAATTTCCAGTTTTCATTATTTATTTATTTTTAACCCTATATCTTAAAGCTAAAATCAATGCCATTTCACCTGTTTTTTCTGAATTCAGCCCAAAGTACAGTGGTGGCCATAATTGTTATAACACCTGACAGATCTAAAAATATTGAACTTTTTTGTTTTCATGTTCATGAAATATGCAGATGGTTGCTCTTAGCACAACAAATATCAGATGAAGTGAGTCCTACTGTACGACGGAGTATTAGGGCCACTAAAAACAAAAAAAATCGAAAGTTTTGAGATTGATGATGATGAAAATGATGAAAGTAGATGCTTCATTTGTCTATCTGAAAGTTTCTTTTTTCTAACGCTCCCCTTTTGGTTCTTGTGTGAATTGGTGGCATCATGGTGGTCTAAAATGTACTTTACAGTGCTTGGACTGCATCTCAAGTCCTTGGCTATGCGGCGGTAGCTCCAGCCAACATCACAAAGGGCCTTTATTCGAACCCGTTGCTCACTCGTTAGCTCCTTCTTCACCTTATATTCAAAGAAGAGAAACATGTGCTTCAAGACTACTTCTAGAGGCTTTGAATTTATACCAATTGGTGGTGTGGCCTCACTGACAAAACCCTAATATTACCAATCACTTAATGAGCAGGATAGGCCTTGTTGGCTTCTTCTGTGAAGGAACATGATTGTGTGACATTGACAGTGAAATAGGCCTAGCTTGTTTTTTGAAAGGAAAATGACCTAAATGTCCTTATGATGGCTCTATTCTATGATTTATAGAGCATAACGATGACTTAGTAGATATTTCATTTGTTTTATGGGTATTTTGATGACCAATTCAACAAAAACAACTGAAACCTAATACATATGTGTGTTCTAATAATTTTGGCCACACCACTCTGCCTCCTCCTAGGATTTTTAGCATAATGCTGTTTCTTTTGGTGTATTTTTTTCATTTGCTTCCACTTTGCCTTATTTGCTCTCAGTGCTAAGTTTTTATCATAATAACTTGATCATTTGCACACAGATACTTACCACAAGCTAAAAGCCTTTCTGGGTAAGCCCTTAATTTGAAACATATTCAGGATGAGTTGAGTTTATTTACAATAGCTACAACTTGCTTGAAAAGCCTTGATTACAAAGGATAAGATATGTATGAGCAGCAGTTTTTGCAGTGACATGACTCTGACTGATAGAAATAGAGCCGTTAGTTGTTCATTTAGTGTTACTCACTACACCTGTTGACTTGTATGTTTGCCTATTATTTTCTTTTTTCTTTTCTATTTAATTTAAAAGGAGGAAAATATATGTAATATTGAATGTTTTATTATTGCTACCTGAGTAAAAAATATTTAAACAGAAATAGAGCCGTTAAAAGATTTACTTGAGGGCAAATTAGACAACAATTATTTCACCCCTTCTGAATGATTTTGCTGTCCTTATAAGAAGCAGCAATTGTTTTTAGATGCTGTCTCTATTGGAATTTTGACATTTATTTGTTAATTTGTGGAGCTCTTGGTCTATACCACTACTAGTTGGTCAAGAGCTGAGGACATCAAACAGGAGACACAAGTCAATATAGTAAATAAAGTTATTCTTTATTATAGATTATGTGGTAATTATTTCTCATTAGAAAACCATTCATGGAAGTGTTGGGTATTGACTGATTGATTCATAGGACTTTACTGTCAGACAATGTCTGAAGTCTGTCTTACATCAAAGCAGCTCCATTAACAACATAAAAATTAGAGACAATATACAAAGACTTGTAACACAACATTCATACACCACACTAATATTCAGAGGCCTTCAATGTGCTTTGATTTGGGATTCATTCTGTTTGAAGGTAATACTTCAGATTCACTGTTTGTGTTGTTAGTGTCAGAGATGATGCATGTTTTATAGTAGGCTGAATAATAGAGTCTCAGAAGTGGTTTGCCTAGAATCTCTGAGCAGATTTTTATTTGGTGGCATTCAAAACAAAAATCAACTTTAGTCAAGGGAATATTTATATTTCACATTAAAAGGTGACAGAATTTGAGAGCCAAACTGTTTTTTGGAAAAACATTAAATTGGGAAATGACTAAACTTAGATGAATGGATGGATGGCTAGAGGGAAGGACAGACAGACAGATAGACTTTATTGTCTGTTCCAACAGAGACATAAATTGTCCTGTAATGTGGCTCAAACATTATGCAGAGCATATAACATTTTAACCACTTTGTACAGGCACATATACAGTAAAAGGGTACTTTCAAAAACTACATTTATAAGGCTTTCGTTTGTGTTCATTCAATGTGGTTGGTCTTTATATTCTGAAATCCAGGATTTAATTACTTTTCTGATTTGATACGTTCTCTTTAACTACTTCTTATGTCTCTGTAGCAACAAGTTGTCAGCTGCATTAGTGAATTAAACTGAAACTGCTTTTTTGTTGCAGGTCATGTTGGAGCAGATGCAAGGCCTGATGCACCTTGAACTTTCAGGCTGCAACGACTTTACAGAGGCTGGCCTGTGGTCCAGTCTGAATGCCCGGCTAACTTCCCTCAGCGTCAGTGACTGCATTAATGTGGCAGATGACGCCATTGCTGCTATTTCTCAGCTCCTGCCCAACCTTTCAGAGTTGAGCCTTCAGGCCTACCATGTCACTGACACAGCCATGGCCTATTTCACAGCCAAACAGGTAGGCTTTCAAAACAAGTAAAAACAACTTGGTGATTTACTTTCCACGTTGACACACAGCAATTTCAAATGTTTTGGAAAAATGTAAATAGGTTCTAGGAGAATTACTTCTTAATCTTGTACAATTTTCTATGTGATAATGTTAAAAAGGCAATCTGGTAAACGTCAGTGGTTTGATTCAGGAGTGAAAGTAAACATTTCTGGCGTTTTTCATACAAAGAGCAACATGTTTTAACCTTGTTTGAGGCATAGTTAATTGAGGATTTCTGATTTTGCTATGAGGATGTACTCTTGGAATAGACCAGAAATGCTTTACTTTTGAGAAACCTTGATATGGAGCAAACCCCTACCTCCTCCCATTCAGAACGAGTGGATAGTTTACAAAAGGTGCCACAAGTGAAGCATACTCAACATTACCCTTCAATCAACAGGGCTACACCACCCACACTCTGCGGCTTCACTCCTGCTGGGAGATCACCAACCACGGTGTGGTCAACATGGTACATAGCCTTCCCAACTTGACTGCCCTCAGCCTCTCTGGCTGTTCTAAGATCACTGACGATGGTGTGGAGCTGGTTGCTGAGAACCTGCGTAAGCTTCGCAGCCTGGACTTATCTTGGTGCCCTCGGATCACTGACATGGCCCTTGAGTACATTGCCTGTGACCTGCATAAATTGGAAGAACTAGTGCTGGACAGGTCAGTTTCTTGTGATCTTGTGCTTTCACCCATGTAAAATGCAGATAGAGGGGGATATGAACGGTACCCAAGTCAACACAAATATAAGTTAAGGTAGTTTTCAAAAGAAATGACAAAGAATAAAATTGTATCTGATGTAAATTTCATGTCAGTACCTATAAGAGGGGCCAAGTAGCCATAACTTATTTTGGGCATCCTTGCATACTTAAGCTCAGTAAGGTATCTGTTATAATTGGAGGTAATAGTCCAATAATTTACCAGGAAGTTTTGAAATTCAGCATCTCAGATAACTCACAGACACAAACAATCTAATTTAGAATGCAAAATAGGCCGGAATAGTAAAATTGTTGGAAATAATCAACAGCAGAGTTTATGTACTTATATGTTCCACTTATAGTGAGACTTTTTTTTTTTTTTATGTCTGAGAGATGAGTGTTTTTGTGCTCATTTTTGACAAAAGGGGACATTTTACTGCATGCATACTTTTATTATGTTTGCATACTTTTTAAGCGTTGCTTCAATGTAAGATGATGAAAGGGGCCTTTGAGCGTCTACTGATCATGTTATTCTTATTAATTATGAAATGTGACAATACAGTTTATAAATAGTTGTCTGTGAAAAGACTGACGATGTGGGAAAGCTTTCATTTTCAGTGAATTATTCAAAAGGGATAGTCATGTCTAATTTTAATGTTGTGTTAAATTGTAGGTGTGTGCGCATCACAGACACTGGCTTAGGCTACTTGTCAACCATGTCATCATTACGGAGCCTCTATCTGCGCTGGTGTTGTCAGGTAAAATAAACAAACACACACACACACACACACACACACACACACACACACACACACACAGATAAAGACATTTAAAAAACAAACAGAAAATGAAGCATGAGGTACACTATATGCTTTAAGCAACCTACATTTCAGCAACAACATCAACATGGGTTACATGTGTAATATTAACCGTTTCTGTACATAATTACATTTGTTTTGCTGTACAGCCAACAGAATGAACCTTGTTGGGTTTCCATGATCAGTTGACCTTTCTTATAGTGCAACATTAATCATGAACTGTAATCTTTAACTTTTATTTTTCAACATAATATTTGATGCTAATGTGATGATTCTTCATTTATACAGTAGTAGTGCATATATTAAGTCCAAACAATAGTCCTTAAAGTGCCAGTCACAGTCAAAATGAAAAGGATTTTCGATGCTGTGGCTCTAATGTGTGATTGTGTGTGTATATTGGTGTGTAATTGCAGGTGCAAGATTTTGGACTGCAACATTTGTTTGGAATGAGGAGTCTCCGTCTTCTGTCTCTTGCAGGTATGTTTTTTGCTTCTTCTTACCGAACAGCCATCAATATATTCAGGCGGCTTATGCCTACAGTAAATGCCAATGACCTTATAAAATAGAAAACATTTTACAGGCAATCTCACAGAGCAAAAAGTGAGCTAGGTTTAGGTAACTACATCAACATTTTAAAGCATAAGTCCACAAACCACTGAACCATCCTGTGGAAGTTTATGTAAATCTACAGGTTCTCTTCCTGAGCCTGCTTATAGAACCATATACAGTAGGCCCACTTAACTGATTTTAAAATACTGGGCCTAATATCTGATACACAGCAAACGCCACAATAAAAATGTATCAACTTTGACATCTCATGACATAATGATCAGATGGTGATGAAAACATTTACCTAATAAACCCTTCTTATTTGAATTACTCTATTGGCTTTTCTCTACCACTACACGCAGAACAAACTATCCATGTTCCAAATACTCACAAGCCCAACCTATAGGAAAATGCAAATGTTTTACAGTTGTTACTTAAGGGCTTCATGAACGTCAATTTATTAGTAAATTCATGAAAATATAATCTGCAACTATTCGTAATGGTTATTTACAGTCATAGTGTAAAACAAAATGCCAAATGATTTGTTGTTCCACTGACTTATTTATAAGAATTTCCTACATTTTAAAGTCACAGTAAGTGAATATATTTTGGTTTCATTACATGGTTTATGAAAATAATGAGACAAAACAAAGTACTAGATTTGAAAAGATTTTGTGGCTATTTGTTAAAGTTCACATTTTGTAGACCAAGGAGTGATGGATTAAGTTCAGAGCTAGGCACACGTCTATTACTCTGTTATTTATCGGCATTAATGTATTTTTATTTTATTTATTTTGAACATGGTTGTTAATAAGAACATTTAATTATGGGAACATTTAACTTGTAAATTTGGTTTCATTTGGTTAATCTTATTTATGCTACTTGAATTAAATTTGGTAAACTCAAGTCAGCCTCACACATGTGTATTATGTGTAGTCCCAGGCATGAAGGGGAGGAAAAGAAAGTCTTCACTCAGGCTTTCATTGGTTATAGTAGGAACACTGAGTCGAAATGGTCAATTGATGAGGTGTCAATTGAAAGGTATGAGTACATGAATAAGTTCAGAGAAAACAGGCGAACCGCAGTTGATAATTTTAAGCAATCTGTGGATCTTTATGGATGTAATATGTTGGAATTAAACATTTAACCTGATTTGAATCGTGGGGACGATTGCCGATGTAGCAGGACCATTTTTGTTGGAGTATTATGAACAGACTAGTACAGTAAATCTTGAGATGGTAAGAAAAATGAATCAGAAAGACTTGTTTGTTTGTTTGTCAGATGCTTAGATTGTGGCTTGTGTGTTTAGTGGATCTTAAAATAGATATCATTGTCTGAGTCACTGGAATCTTCCCAGAAATGTGTAGCATGAATGATATACAGAAAAGCAGTTGTTTACATGACAGTGAAAAGAAAACGCACTTACAGCCTGCTGGCAGGTCGGCCATCAGGGGAGTTGATATATGAAAAAAGTTTCTAGTATTTGAAGGTTTTCATTACAGACGTGTCATTTTGATGATCATGGTCTCTTAAGAACTCTATTTTATTGACATTGCAAAAAGCATATATTTTTTTGTTGTTTTTGATTATCCCTGTGAACATAAACAGTAGTTTTTAACTTCTAGTAAATATTAACAGAATTAACTGAGTAACTTATATCAAAGTTAATGTCTTTGTTAACGTAAACAGTGTCTTTTTTAAATTAAGAATTATTTTAGTCTTTATTTTAGAGTTAACTTATTGATTAACTTTGCCAAATCTGATTAATTGAGACAAACAATGTAATTGAACTATTAGACGAATCTGCTATTAGTTGCAGTGAAATATTTTGTAATCTTTTGGCTGAATCTGCACCTTTCTGTTCCCCAGCTCACTCTTTTAATTTTTCCCTTCCTGCTGTCTCTCAGGCTGCCCTCTGCTGACTACCACTGGTCTGTCAGGCCTCATTCAGCTGCAGGAGCTTGAGGAGCTGGAACTGACCAACTGCCCTGGAGCCACTGCTGAGCTCTTCAAATATTACTCCCAGCATCTGCCACATTGCATGGTCATTGAATAAGACCACTAACCCCTCTCAACAACCAATAGTTCACCAATCTTCTTCCTTCTTCTTAATAACTTTTCATCACTCTTTTCTCAAATGTCAGCAAAGATACAGAACTGCTCCTACTATATCATGTAGTTACTCATTACCTGCCCCCTGTCTTCCTCCTTACCCTATTGAGTTGACTGATCCACAGGCTGACAGAGAAGCAGGAAGGCAGATAATGGTACATGTCAGGCCCAGGATGATGGGATAGAGTTTGAGCTTCGTTTAAGAAGACGCTGGGGAGGAAAGAGATTGGTGTAACGTCTTGTCTCACAGACAGATTCTTTGTTTTTTTTGGTTTTTTTTAAACAACAGAAGGCTTTTGTTTTTTGAGTGGTGCATTTCTAAAGACATTGATATTTTCTTTTCGGCTAATTGATACTTAAAGGGGTGACATGTGGATCCAGTTACAGCATAGATTAATCTATAAAAGGGAAATTGAGACTTAAAGGTTTTAACTGCTATGGCAGAACTCATACGTGAGCTAATGAACTGTAAACACACATACACATACTGTATATGGTAAGTGAAACAAATGTAAGTCCTAAAGACCATAAGTGATGATGTTTCTTTTTCCTACATTCTGTGAAATATAAATGCTGTTATTCTTTTTTTTTTCAGAAGGTACAAAGGTTTTGTTTTCTCTTGTTTAGAGGGATACTCCAGATAACAGCTGGAGAAACAGGAATCAGAGAAAACTAAAGATACACACCATAAAGTGTAAAACTGGGAGATCGTAGTTCTCTGTCTCTCTTTCCCTCCCTTATTGTGTGCAGTATGTAAATTGGACTCTCTCTTTTGGGCACACTTTTCCCTTGGTGTGTCTTATCAGAAATCAGAAAAAAAAACTTTAAATAGAAAAATGGTTACAGTTTACAGTGTTGAAGTTAATGGGCTCATTGTTTTAATGTTCTCTTTAAAACGTTTTTTTTTTTTTTTTTTTACAGAATTTACAGTTTTGAAGGATAAGCTGTTGTAAACTGTGAAAGTTGGGATTTTGAACATGAAACTGGTTGCTGTGGCAGCTCAAAAAGAACAAAAAAGTGAATCAAAGAGAGGGCAGAATGTCCATGATATTATCCCCATTTGGCATCATCATTTGATTTAAACTCTTCTCAATCTTTTAACTGTGCGAATTAAAACAAATGATCTTCATTGGCTGCAGTGATGCTATTTCAAAGGTAAAAAGGGATACAAGTATTTAAAATCAGCAGTATTATCAATGTCCACTAAAAACCAGGGTCATACTGTGACAGTACCTCAGGGTCCCTGTAAAGTGGCAGGTTTGAAAATTGGACTTTGTTTGGACTGTTCTGAATGTTTTATTTAATTGCCTTTCATTTATTTATTTATTTTAAATCCTGAATCATGTTTAACCTTCTTAAGCTCAATGGGATCATGTAAATGCTCCTCTTAGTCACTAGCCCTACAATTGACGACTGGTCTAACACTAAAAGGTTGAATTGCAATTGAAATATTGTAATTATGATTAACATAATGTTTGTAAAATAAAATGAGATGTGAGTTTATATTGAACTTAATACCATAAAATGCCTTCAAAGGGAAAACATGCCTTTGAAAGCACGTCAGCATAAAATAACCTACAAAAGGGTTAACAAGCTTCATTTTTTCAAGAAATTCATAAATTGTTGCTTTTCAACCTGATACGGTGTAACTTGTTGTCTTGTGAGGATTTACGTGTTTATTTTGACAATTTGAATAGATAGAGGATGTTGTGGGAGGCAGTTAAGAATGAAGTTATGCCTGGAACGTTTAACTTCATGTCTTAAGATGAAATCTTTGAAATTTGGCTTCAAATTCTTATTTCTGCAGTTTGGTTGTTATGAGAAATGAAAAGTCTTAATGTAATGTAACTAGAAAGTTCATCACTGGATCTGGGAAAACTACTGTCAGATGATCAGACAGGTTGTAAAAAGACCAAAAGATTACTCAGAGTTATTTATGAAAAGGTGAAGGTGAGTGCTAAATACGTACTATTTTTCTTAGGCTTTAGTTTCTCATTTTGAAAAAATGGACACTTAAAAGCTTCTGAGAGTGTTTCTGGTTATACGTAACAAGGGAAGATTTAACGTTTCTAACTAAGTATTTTTATTTAACATCGAAAGAGGTTGTTGATGCTATCAAGTAAAAATCAATTAACTTTTCAGTCAGAAGTTGTTTCCCATTCCCGCAATCTTTCTTTATTAAGGGGACTGAATGAACGGAACAATGAGCCACTGTGCTGCTTTCTACTTCTTTGTGTGTTCCCAGATGTTGCTGACTGCCATCTGAAGGGATTGGATAAGGGTCAGCCAGTGTTAGATTGTGCCAAATGCATCTGTAGCAGCACATACACATGTGGCTGCTTGCCTCTGGCTGATTGCTGACTACACTGAAGTGGACTGATAACTTTATTGACATGGCAGACCATGCATGTGTTTGGTTGGTCTGTGTTTTTGTTTGGATAGGCTAATTTTAGAGGTTCTGAATCTTTTATTGTACATAAGTATATTTATTTATTTATCTATGTATTTATTTAAAACAATGTCTTGCTTATTTTCAGGATTTATTTATTAAGGAGCCTTTCTTTCAAAGGATTTTGTTACATGGGTTTTGCTTCAAATTTGGGCCTGCAGTGGGTTATGCAATGTTCACTGGTTTTGTTTATAAAACTCTTTATTTTCTTTTTTTTTACATTTCAGAATCCTTAGTAAAACAATCCACTTGTTTACATTGAAAACACACTGTTTTGAACACCAGTGACCACATCATTAAGACTGACTTCAATTTTGAAATTTCATCATGCGCAAAGTATATTTTCCTCTGTTTTAGTGTGTCATCTTTGTATTGCTATGGGGTCCATTATTAAGAACAGAAACCAGGAGTGACAGGTTGTATTTTGCTGTCATTGTCTTGACTGTGGGAATACAGAGTATGGTATATATGAAATCATTTGACCTCTAAGATTGACCCTGTGGTGGAAAAGCAATGTTTACATTATCTGTTAATATGGCAAAGGGTTACATCTCAGAGTTGTTCATGCAGAAGATAATGATCCTGTGGAAGCTTATTATTGACAAAACTGCTGAAAAGGGAAGTTTTAAACATGGTAAGAGTCAGGATTTACACTAGCGCCTTGCTCACTAGCTCTGTGAAAGCATAAGTTTTAAGATGGAAAGTGTGCTGTTACACAGATTTTGAATTTTCCTCGTGGGGATTAATAAAGTATATTATTGACATTAACCTTCAATGGGAACTTAATAATTATGTCACATCTTACTTATGAATGGCCACCTGGAAGGAACACCTACAATTCTTGATCATATTTTACTGCTCTGGGCCTACTTGCAGAGTTACTGTGCTTTACTTGTGTGAGTTTGTACAAATCATGGATTTCATTCATAAATTGGCTGCATCTGATCAAATTCAACTACAGTTTTGCTTTTCCAAAGAAAACCGAAAAATTAGAAAGGTTCATTCAAAATTTCATGTTTTGTATTTTTTTTTTTTATTACTGAATGATGTTGTTTTCATTAAACTAAGTTGACAGTTGTTTACTGTAATCCTCTGTTTAATTATCTGTGTCGGATAAGCATGCAAAATGTTTCATGTGCCATTTCAATGTCAGTGATGAAGAGTTGTATAAAGTGAAATAATAAGTAGATAATTGGGCCAGACATAATGTACTCTATCATGCTGAAAACATTCTTTTCAAAATGTGTACTGCACAAACTGGTCTGTTGCTGCCTTCTCAAACTCTGGCTCCCAATTTGTTCACTAATCTTTACAGATTTTCCTCACTTTTTCAGATCTTTGCTTTTAATAAGCTTCCAAATGATACAAATGTAAGTTTACATATTCTGAATTCAGACATGCACAGTCATGTATTTCTCATCAAACATCTAACGGTGAACCTTTCTGGTGTACATTATCTAGGGTACTTTTTCTAAAGAAAATGATTCCTGTCACTTCTATCATTGCCAACTGTCTTGGGTCATAATTTGTTACCATTTTGTTACAATCCTTGTACAGCACAACTTTAGTAAGCAGTAAAATAAATACAGACAGCTTACTGATAATATTGAAAATGGAAGAATGTGTGTGCTGTTTTGGTTTCAGTGTTTTTAGCTCTCCTGTGCCTGTAACTATCTTACTTTGATTGAAGACCATCTTTGGACTGATGACCAGCAGCTTTTGTGCTTTGGTACTTTGCAGATGTTTTAGACCATTTAAATAAAGGACTGACTCATACCAACATCACACCAACAGGTCTGTGAACAAAAACCTGATGTGGTCAGTTAACGGTTTGGATTTCTGGGAAAAACTAAGATGATTATTTGCATAGTTGCTCTCACACATGCATATTTCCCTATTTTCCATTGGCATTTAGAGGTATTAAGAATAGACAGAAAAGAAAAGTGTGTGTTGCAAGTTTTCCAGTAGAGCTTGTGAAAAATAAAATACAGATTAAATGGAAAGCACAAGGTAGACAGTCCTCAACTTCATGAACTTTTCCATGAATGGCCTTATTCATATTATTGGGTGCCTTGGAAAAAAAAGTAATCATCAATACAACACTGACCTTAAGATGGAACCTTGCCTGTGTGACCCCACACATGATGTATCTAATCCTGGGCATCTAGTGTAATCTGCCCTTGAACCCTGAAATCTGTCACTTTATGAATTATCATGGCAGCTTCATAACCATCATTAGTAGTTATTAAAGTTGGATCTAAAGCCATAGTTGGGATGCAGTGGGAAGAGCCACAGTCAGAATGTTTATTCAAATTACTTCACAATGGACTGGAAAGGTAACAAGTATTTAATTTCATATCAACAGTGTCAGCAGGGGTTATATTAATACTACAATAAAGACAACAATAACAAAGACATCATACAGGAACTGTTAGAACATGCTGAGTATAAGACACAAGGGTGTTAACCACATTTACCACAGGTTTAGAACATGGAGGAGAGCTGAGAGGAAAGAGAACAGCCACACTGAAAGTATGAATTGCTGTGTGTTATCAGATTCAGATGAAATGCAATATTTTTCATTGTGGATGTCTTCAAAGAAAAAGGTATACTTTGTAGACCGGCTTTGATGAGTGATAACTGAAAAAAGGAAGATTTATTTTCTGATTTCTAAACACACAAAATTGATTTAGAAAAACAAGATGTGACCAAGCCAAAATATTCTCATGATTATTTTCCCATAGGGTTTCTACTTTTAGTCCATTGTAGACATATATAAAAACATGTAGCCTACTCTCACTTTTGATTATGCGTAGGTAAATGACAGAAAAGGGTAAAGTCATAGTAAGGATCTCTAAAAATGTTTTAACCTTAATTTATCCTTAGGAAGACAGCTAAGAATGCTTTTTCATCTAAAAGTTAGCAGTTGTTCCAGCATTTCATAAAGCTATTTGTACAAGTAAATTCCTACAGTTAAAAATGTGAGATGATCTGGTACCGGCTCTGAATGGAAAAATAGGCAGTACCCCGCTTTGATAATTCCATAACTTTGCTAAACTGGAAGATTTCTTAACCAGTCTGGATCTGATTCAACACTTAAATTGTCCCCGTCTTTAAAAATGTAATAAAGAAGAGAGCAACATAATGCAGCTAATGCCATTAAGTATGATGTTGTAACCAATGACAAAATTCATTTGAGAATTTTTTTTTCCACATGAAATTAATCTTGAACTACTGCGCAGAGACAGCCTGTTTAAATTGCTTAACTTGGACAATGAAATGTCAAATATGATCTTTGAAGTAC
The DNA here is from genome assembly GCF_963584025.1 of Labrus mixtus. Taxonomy (NCBI): domain Eukaryota; kingdom Metazoa; phylum Chordata; class Actinopteri; order Labriformes; family Labridae; genus Labrus; species Labrus mixtus. The sequence continues at coordinate 10,663,066 of NC_083631.1, forward strand.
ATGATTTAATAATAAATTAATGGGAAAATAACAATAACTGAATGAATACATTGCAAATTGTACCTTTAGTACGGGAAGGAACATTACCTCAGTTGAAACAAAAATCTGGGTGAACTGGTATACAGAAATGATGTGGCTATAACATACAAAACAGCAAAAGCCCAATAACTACAAATGTGGAAAAACAGTGAACACACACCATTTGTAGGCATGAATTGGTTATTTACAAGAATTCCCCCCCTGCTGAAAGTCCTACTGTTGCTGCTGCATGCTTCATTGTCTCAAACACTTCACAGTGCACAGCTACATACAAAGTTGGGTCAAGGCCAAGGCACATTTTCGTTACTGTTTGTCAAACCAATAACAAACAATTTAAAAACAGACGATCTTGTTTATGCTGACAGTGGAATAACTACTCTACTTGTTGTGTCCCCATCAATGTTAGGTATAATAGGCAATAAAACAAAACTTAAATGAGGAGGCAGGTACTTCAATGACTTGTTGATAAGTATACCAGAAATCATTCGTAATTATGCCTATTCTAATTGGCCACACTCAAAATTAAGTTTAGAAGGAAAACAGTCATGAAGGCAGATGAGATGTCTTCCCTCAAAATGATGCGCTCTCTGTCCGTATTTGTGAAGGCTTATTATTTAATGAAAGGCAGGCAACACCAATCTATGAAAAAGTTCAAATGAAGAGATTCAATTGGTTCATCTATGTATTCTATGTATCCAAATATATTGTTGGTGAACATACATGCTCTATGTTTTATTAATGTTTTTTTGTATAATGACTTAAACAGCCCATCTTAAGAAAGCTCTTGTCCAAGGCTGCAGTTCTGAGAAGGTTAAAAGCTGCTAAAACTGAAAATGAAGGAACGGAAAACACTAATCTGAGAAGGCTCTCACTCATCCAAGTTATTGTAAGTCAAAATTTAAAACAAAAGGCAGCTGGACTTGTTGAAGTTCTCGAAAAGGTTCTGAACTGAACTTTTGCTCTACGCCGAAATCTTTAAATAGGTTAACATCATTTTAATTTTATTTGCCCAGGAGTGGAAATTGAGATTTACTCCTGCTTGTTTTGATTGCTGTTCGTAATGTCAGATGAATTCAAAAACTCTCCTTCAGTAAAAGTCAAGTCTTAGAGCTGTTTGCTCCAACATGGTGCAGAGCAATCAAGTTACCATATGGGTCTCTCTCTATGAACTGTATTATTGACCCAGAATAAGCATCAGAAACTCTAATGACATAAACTGAAATGATACATTACGGTATCAAAAGATAGTAGACTCCCATTAATAGTATAGTATATAGTATAAAGACACCCAGTTATTCAACTCTTATTTTATTGCTGAACTTGTGATGTGGACACCATCGGGATTAATCTGATGCTATAACAGTTCATCTGACTACAGGCCTGAACTCCCATACCGTACTGTGGGCCATTAGTATACCATTTATATATGAGATATCAAGAAGTTTAGATATTGATGGGTGACAAAGTGTCAGCTTCCTCTCTTTGTGCCATATTTTGCAGCATTCTCTTCACTGCCCTGTACAGGTCACCATCTGTAAAAACTATTAATGGGCTGCCTTAAAAAAATATATCCATATTTGATGCATTTCTCATATCTCTAAATCTTGAAGAAAATAAACTAGTTTGTTCCATTAAAAAAACAAGTTAAGCAGATAAAAAATTCTCAATCTATTTTTTTTGAAGAGTAAAAGAATAGAGTTTATTTTCCCCAAAATGCATTCTAAATAAATGAGGAGCACCATCAATTCTCCGTTTTGATCTATGAAGGTGGCTGATGGAGAGATCAGAGGTGGCTTTCTGATTCATATTTTTCCCCACTTCCATTCTCCAGCAGCCAGGTGGACAGTCCCAGTTCACTGAAGTTCACGTTGCTCTGGTTCAGCCGTTGGACACGATAGGTCTCATAGTGAATATTGTGTGTCACATCTTTCAGGTCCTGCAGGTGAGACCTTTGCAAAAACATATAGACAAGGACTAAAGTTAATGTTTATACTGTTTCACTTCTAAATCAGATTCACAACAATATGTAGTTTATTTAACTCTCTGCTGACACGTTGACCGATCAGTCAAGAATAGAATTTATACTTTATTGATCCCGCGAGGGGAAATTTGTTTTTACACTCTGTCTAGTAAACATGCTACACAAACATGAACTGAAATACACACACATGCACAAACAGGATCCTGTGGACATGCACTAATGGAGAGGTCTCAGAGTGAGGGGGCTGCCCACGGCGGGCGCTCCTGAGCTTGGGGGGGGGGGTTAGGTGCCTTGCTCAAGGGCACCTCGGCAGTGCTCAGGAAGTGGCCTGGCACCTCTCCAGCTACCAGACCAATTTCCGGACTTGGTCCGTGCCGGGACTTGAACCGGCGACCTTCCGATTCCCAACCCAAGTCCCTACAGACTGAGCTACTGCCGCCCAATCAATCAGTTCAATAAACTATAAAAGGTCTTAAGAATACAACAAATAGGAAGGCTGAAATTTCTGCTTTGAAATAACATAATAAAAAACTTGAAATAGTGATACTGATTGGACATACTCTCTGTATAACTCCACCAGAGCAGATTTACCTTGGTTACCTGAACCTGATATTAGTTATCCTCCTGTAGGCCTAGACTGCTGAGATTTTTTTGTCCAAATCTCCTAATTTTTATATTTTTCTGCCTTCTCACAAATCTATGGGATTGCAAGACACTGCATTCATTCCATAACACTAGCAGCTACACCTGAGATTACTAGTGTTATAATCCTCATAACTGCCACAATCATAACTTTATCAAGGCCATGTAGTTCCACAGAGAGATTTCCCACATCCCTTTTTTTCTGAAAATGTGTGATTTTAAAACAATGGATTAACATGTTTTTGTCGTAAACTTACTTTAATTTCAGAAATTCTTAATTTTCTCAAGGAATGTCATCCACTTCCCCTGGTATGGCATAAATACTTCATGTGTTTTCTATTTTTTGACCTATGCTGGCACTAATACAGTGTTATACTAACCCTGACATCTCTACTGAATGTGTGGCACCCAAAGACTGTAAATATTACTGATAGAAGCCTGAGTGACGTCAGCCATCTGTTACGGCAGGGGGCTCCGGAGGCTCATCGGCAGCCGCCATGCTGGAAATGCTGACTCACCTTAACTTTCAGTCAACCTTACAACAGGCATAGAGCCGAAGCGGAGGTGGGTTTTAAGCCTCTTGACAAACTGTTACATCGCCTCCACCTGTCAATCATGTCAGCTAAGCACCTAATAACAGGTATTGTTTTCAAAATGAAAATGGAGCCGTTTTTAAAAAAATCACCCGCTGCACAGTGTGAGTCAGTGATGACAATAACTAATCAGACCTATTCTGTTGTTTGTACCAGGCTGTAACATGTTAATGTATGCTGTAAAAACAGCTGTTTTGCCAGCCATGTGTAGGTGACTTCCGGTGTTCCTGGAGCCAGCCTCAAGCGGACACTCGAGTAACTGCAGGATTTTCCACTTCTGTACTAGCCTCATTATTCAAGACCGGAGGTTGCCGCTTGGTGGCACCATGATCCCCTCTATCTAATCACTTTTAATGTCCTCATAAGTTACTCAAATCTCATCAGAGTTCATAAAGAACCAACTGTAGAAGTGCAGTAAATCTTACCTGATAAGTAGGTCCCGAAGGTTGACAAACTCACAGTGTGCCACATTTTCAACTGTTGACAGAGAAAGAGATAAGTTTTACTGTCAGCTTTAAAGGTACAAACTTTGAGACCATGTGTCCAAATGAGAGCATTTAAAACGGTGACTTAAGTATCAACTAATGTGTTTTTACTTTCCTAAGCTTGTCAGTTAAGTAAGACTAAACTAAACTAAACTCATGGTTAAAATGTGTACGATAAATATCCCATTTTAATATATTTATGTAATTGCCTCTAACTACTCTGAGAACATTTATTGAAATTCCAAAAACTCTTAAATCTTGATGTTTTTCAACAGTGTATTGAAAATTAGTTCCAGGGGGCATTTCAAAGTGATGAACATGACTTGTTTTTTTTTTTTTTTTTTTTTTTTTAATTCTGAAGGTATTATACTTAGCTACCTTTAAGTTCAGTTGTCAAATTTATTGATATCAAAGTTTGTATTATAAATTAAAAAATAAAAGTCCAACATGGTATGCATAACTTGTTTACTGGCTTCATTGGTTAAAGTCCTGATTGTGGCACCATAGCAACTGTCAAAACCAAATAAACCATATAAATGCCCGTACCATATGTGTTGAATTAACACTATACACTTGCTGCAATGCATCATCATTGTCCTCAGGAAGATTCTTGATATTTTACACATAAAAAATCAAGCCCCTTGTACATCACAATGCTTCACTTTATATTATGTAATAAGCCAATGCAAATTAACTAAATAAAGATCTAATTTTAAGTTTAAGCATAATAGATGTTTGATAAATTTACACATTTTTGAGTTTTTTATACATTTTGCATTCAATCTTTATTTGAAATACTGCATTCTTGTGATGACATCTGTCACCATAATTCTGGTGAATGCTTTATTCTTTGTGTGAAACCACCTCCAAAACCACTATGTATCTGGTCTCAATATGAGCAAAGTGTGCTATTTGTTGCCAAATATGTAAGGTAAGGAGCTGCATGATACATAAAGATTAAATCAGATGCCTTACCTTCAATTATTCCCCACTTTGTTTTACGACCCAGCACCTTGTTTCCATTCACCTGGTGCTCCTTGTCCGTTCCCACCACAGCAAAGGGAATGTTATCCTGGAAACAGAATATTAGCATTTCACTGTAAGTCTGGTCTGAGACATTCATGTATTATAACTGAAAAGTGTTGAGGTTGATGTGAATATGTGAAACTGAAAGTTAAACTTAACAACCAAATTACATTGAGGTTGTAATATTTGTATTTCCCCCCAAAAAACTCACTTGTTTCTTGAAAACAACTTATAACTAAGATAAAAAGAGCAAAGTTTTTACTGTGAGATGTTACCCTGATTCTGTTATTGAGGATTCGTTCTTCTGCATCTTCATCATACTCTTTCAGGGGATAAACACAAATCCCATTGGTTGTCAAGTCTTGCCTTATCTGTCAAAGGTTAAACACAGGTTAAACAAGTCAGGTTTACAGGTTTACACTGAAAGCTAAATACTAATGTAGAAATATGTGAATTTAAAATATGCATGCTGACAGATGTTGTAGAGAAGACAAAATTGGTATATGAGCTTATAGAGTATATCCCTTTTCTAGTCTTCTGACTACTCCAGAGTGCTTTTACAACACAGGTCATACCTACCTATTCACACCCATTCACACACTGGTGGCAGAGGCTGCTATGTAATCTCATTAATACACATGTATACGCCGCCGCTACAGCAGCGGGAGCGACTTGGGGTTAAGTGTCTTGCCCAAGGACACGTGGAGGACATGTGGCTACAGGAGCTGGGGATTTCCCCGGCCTTCTGGACGAGAGATGACCAGAAGCCACAGCCACCTCTCAATACTCAAGTATGAAAGCATTTTTTTTTCACAATCAGAACAACATCTGCAGGAAAAGACAGGGTTCTACCAGTGCACGCTGTGAGTATGTATGTGTCTTCCATTACCCTCTCTTTGAATTCCAGTCTCTCCTCAATCGTCAGTGTGTCCGCTTTGGCGATGACAGGTACAATGCTAACTATATTACCCAGTCTCTTCATAAATTCAATGTCGATGGGGCGTAACCTGGAAACAAATAAATGTATTTGGTCAGCAAAATATTGTTGAGCATGTTTGCTTGATTGACAGGTACCTCAAGACTGAATGCGTGTTGAAATTGCTTTGGACCATCACTATGTACACATTAAGCAGTAGAGGTCGCTTGTCTCCCGTTATCACACTTAACCTTTTGTATTGCTAAATTATTAAAGGTTAAGAACTTTTAGTTTAATTTCAATGTCATCCTCACCTGTGTAAGACTACGTGTATGTGGTGAGTAGAGTTCATATCTTTTTTCTTGGCTCTATCTTCAAGTAGAGTAATGTTTAAAAAAAAAAAACCTTTAAGAGCCTTGTAATTGTGTTTATTCAGTTGCTATCTGTTACTTTTTGTTGAAGCTTTAAAGATAAATAGAAACCAGCATTTAAATTTCACACAGGTTTTCTTGGGCCTTGGCAGCTGGTTCACAGAACTTAACCTTATTCTTTTTGAAACATAAAGAACACTTTGTAATTTTTCACAGTGTGCAAACAATTGTCACTGAAATATGAAATACTGTATATGTACTGACCTGTGTCCTGTGGCAGGGAGAAAGTAGATGCAGCAGTGGACTCTGCTGTCTGGTATTCTCCTTTTACGGTTGACATTCAGCTCCTCTATTAGGTACTTTTCATACTGCTCATTGATATACTTCACTATTGGCTCCCAACTGGAAAGTGGAGCAGCAGAGAAGTGTCGGAGGAGGACAGAGATATTCTGTTAATTTCATTGAAGGATAAGGTTGACAATGTTCTACAGTATATTATTTATTCTTACACAAATCTGTAAGAAAAGACCGAAAATCCACTTGTGCTTCTCTGTTTATGAATAATTTCAGACTTCACTAGTGAATAGACCAGAAACTTTGAAATACAAACTGTTTATTTCTAACAAAGGACACCACCCCCACTTAAAAAAACAACATACATGTTTTAAGGATTGTGCATAGTAGTGTTCATTTTGTACAGAAGTATGGTGTATAATTGAGTCAAAATATAACGCACATTTTGAGTTGATGATCAAACCAAGATTGATAGGGGAATTTTAAGGCTTATAAAAAAAATCTTCGTATGGTTTCAAAAATGTATTTTTTGAGCAAGATGAAAATACACCTTGTCTGCGTGGATTTTCCATTGATTTGGCACCAGTATGGCTAAGCTAAGTTTTTTAAACTTGTAACTTTATCTAAAGTAGTAAACATTCTTATACGTTGTCAACCAGTTCTAGGTATGATGCCCTGCAACATTTACTGCACACAGTACTGAGAGTGTATTGTAAGCTACAGAGTCAAAGCACACTGTGCAAGACAGACTATGTAATGACATCAAGAGACTATAGTCTATAGAAAAACACACAGATAGTCTGCATCCTAATATATTACCACAAATATTAACAGTAAGGGTAGGGACAAGAAGACAGTCACAAGAACTGGAGAATTTAAAATACATGGCTGAGTCTGAGGTTTTGATCCTGTTTTCGGTTATTTTATCCATACTAGATGTAAACAATAATACCTTGACATGTTTACACAATGTCCCTTAAATTGAGGACAGTGCATTAATCCAGTTACTAACCACATATTTTCCTGGGAGCTCCTTAGCTTTCTTGTCTCTTAGGTCCCTCTGGATCGTTGCTGCTATATTTTTGCACGACAAACATATTTTCCCACGATTTCTGCCTCTTAGAATGAAGTTTTTTTTTACACTGTAACTTTGCTAAATGTTGCTTTTTTGTACCATGTAATATAACAATATGTAAGGTCTTTTACCTGTTCTTTTGTATTTTATTATAACAAAGAGTATAACATATGTTAAGAAATGGCACTATAAAAATAAAGATTGATTGATTGATAACAGACAAGAAAACTCAGAAGAAATCTGTGACCTATTCTTGAATACAACTGATAAAGTATTTTACTTCTGCAGAGCAGACTTACAGACCAAATAAAAAACAACAACTCCAAAAAAAGTTCACTTAAATATATGACACCAACTTGTAAATAGCTCTGTATATATATATATATATATATATATATATATATATCTACACTGTATATTATTTAATTCCCATTCACTGCATGCACTGTCAACACATATCAACTCTTTTTTATCTATACTCTTTTAACTTTGGTATTTAAATTGACACTTTATATTTTTGGTTTATATTTTTTATCTGCCTGCACTGTCGTTAATTTACAGCTCTGTGTGCCTTTGAATTGCCCCCGGGGACGAATAAAGTTTTTTGCATTGAATTGAAATATGATTACTTTTTTGGGGTTTCTGTAGGACAAAGCCAACATATGAACAACTCTTACTCCCTTTATTTTTTGAGCTGCGCCAACTGAAAATTCAAAACATCAATCAAACAAAAATAAAATAAGACTAGGGGGAGTTAAATGAACAATTTGGGGAAAAAATTTAAGGGTGTGCACAATCTTGAATTTGTCGGTGAAATATTGACTGAAGCAGTTCTGATACAAGGTAATATGGATGTCCATATGGTAAATGGTAAATGGCCTGTGCTTGAATAGCACCTTTTTAGTCTTCTAAATGGCTTTACCATTCACATCACATTCACACACTAATGGCAGTTCAGTAGCTTATCCAATGGCATGTGACTGCAGAAGCTTTCAATTTTTCAGTTCCCACAAACATACTTGAAAAAGTTGACTGTGATTGATTCGTGCAGTCTTACCAATAAGGTCATTTTTTCCACAATTTCCCAGTTTGGGATCAATAAAGTAATTCTATTCTATTAATGTTTAGGATTTGCCTAATACAAACTCAATTTCCCCTCAATGATACTCTGGGTTTGAATTACTGTAACTGAAATCAACTAAATCAAAATCCTGTAGCTAGTTTGTAAAGTGTCATCTTTGTTTCATTCATTTTTCCCTTATTATCTTCGCTGACCCGTTACTCACCAGTTCTCATTGTTGATATTGTCACCAAATCCCGGAGTATCAGTCACTGTTAATTTCATCTTCACCCCCTTCTCCTCAATCACTAGAGAGGAAAGACAGGAGAGGAAAGAGGAAAGGGTCATAAACAGATCTTTGGTTTACAGTTCTTACACAATCCAGAACATCTTTATGCTGGTGTCTCAAATCTGCAGCCAGTGTTAGGGTTAGGGTTCAGCAGTGATCAGTTGGGCCTGGAGCAATGTGAGCGCTGGCCTGTGGGGGACTGAGGAAGGGGGGACAATCGTGCTTCAGAACAGTACGGGGCAACTGGGCAGGTGTGAGTGCGCCCTCAAAGGCAGTTTTTCCTTGCTGCTGTAACTTTTCTAAATGTTGCTTAGTGCTGTGCTCATGGTGGATTAATGTTGGGACTTTGTAAATAATATAGCAAAGTGTACAGTCTAGACCTTCTGTTTTTGTTTAGTGTCTTGAGATAACATTTATGATGAATTACCGCTTTTCAGTTAAAGATTGATTGCTTGAGTGATGAGTCAACCAGTTAGCCAGTTGCTGTGTTGATTGCATTCTCACTGCAAACAAGCAGAGGCCACCCCATCTAGACCATCTCGCTTGTTTTGTTCCACATCAGAGTGTGATTGCTGTGTTCACATACTGTATGTCCAAATAAACCAGGCCTAGTAGAAAATGCCTCCTGCTTTCGGAAGAACTTCTTCAAACGATCCAGGTGTGAAAAATCTCTTGCCTGATAGATGCCTGCTTCTGCCCAAAACTCCAAATGTGACCGATGCCAAACTTTCCAGCTTGTGCTCTCACCATTGTGATGGGATTTCTGTATCTCTGTAGATGTACAGACACCTCAAGTAGATTTAGAGTCACCAGTTAGGATATGATTACATTGTACTTATACTGGGTCAAGCTCAGGATCACAGGCTTTCCAAGTTCGGAGTGACCTCTGCTCTCACTTACTGTGGCCTGACACAGTCACAGCTGCACTTCAATGGTTGGCCTTTACTACAACAACCACGATCACTTTGTTGTATATCTAATTTAATTTAATTTATACTTTTCTGATCCCACGAGGGGAAATTTGTTTTTAAACTCTGTCTAGTAAACATGCTACACAAACATAGGCTAAAATACACACACATGCACAAACAGGATCCTATGGGCATGCGCTGATGGGGGGGTCTCGGGGTGGGGGGGCTGCCCGCGGTGGGTGCTCCTGGGCTGGTGGGGGGGTTGGGTGTCTTGCTCGGGGGCGCCTCGACTGGCACCTCTCCAGCTACCAGGCCAATTTCCAGATTTGGTCCATGCTGGGGCTTGAGCTGGCGACCCTCCGATTCCCAACTCAGGTCCCTACAGACTGAGCTACTGCCGCCCCAAAGCTACTGCCGCTCCATATCTGGCTTGTTTGGGTTGCATGGTCTCAACATGCATGTCCATTACGCAGGCTGTAGAGAATTAGCTCCGCACAGTTTGCTCTTGTTTTGTTTCTTAATGTTGAGAAAAGCCATCTTCACTTTTGCTCTGCGCCGAGCTGCACTCTCAAGTGATGGAGCTGTTTTTCCAAAATAATGATGATGTACTAGGAGGGGAGGCGAAACTTTATCGTCGTTACTAAATTGATGCCAGACTTGAAAAATGTTAAATGAGTTTCCCAGTTTAGAACAAAGCTTCTCTGAATGGAGCAAGCAAGGGAAACTCTGGAAGAAGAAAAAAAAAAAACGTGCATCCTCGTGCATTACGGCTCCAAACCTTTACACAGATGTGTATGAAATGTTGAATCGCAGCCCCAGAATAATTTAACTCCTGGTTATATTAATAATAGTCATTACAAAGTCATATTTACAGAAATTATTTACACATCAAGGTATTTTCAGTCATATAGCGGGGGAATTGTTTTCCTGATAACTGGAAAGTTTGAGCGACATCTCTTATAAATACTGCAACACAGTAAACACCAGCTGAGTGCAATGTGCCCTCTTTTTGCGTTTAACTGTTTAATTGTGTGCAGTTTGAGCACGTTTCACCCTTTCACGTGCTATGTGGATTTTCTCTCATTTGCACAAGTTTAGCGCTTGCAAAATCAACGTGATCCTTTTGTGGATCTGGCCTTTAGTATCTTTAGGAGAATGGTGACAAACGTCAGACCTTCAGTTGTAACCAAAAGGTCTGACACGCCTACTCCCACTTAAGATTACCTCCAAAAATAAAAAAAGGTAAAATAACAAAATAGTGGACCGTTTGAAGGACGAATAAATCAGCCCAGCTGGCCCACTCCCTCACTAACCAGGGAGATCACTTACAAATCTTCAAAGCACTCAGACACTATACTCAACTTATACTTCCATGAGGAAGAATCGGGACCAAGAAAGGAAACTCAACTAAGGCCACGAGTTACACAAAAACAAACAGTAACTGCACCTCATGGACGTTTGATCCCGGACGAGCCCCCATTTGTCTCGCCCCACCACAAGGCGGCCCTATGGGGCGAACAACGATACACAAACTGACCCTGTAAAAAACACTAGACACCTTAACAAAGTCAAACAGAAGGGATTTATTACTATTACACCAACTAAATGATAGCAAAGATCAACTAATACAACAGACAATCCCTGACTGAGAGGCACAGCAGTACCAACTCCAAATGCCTCCCTTCCTGAAGCTAGCACTGGGATTTTAAACTCTGAGGCCAGGTGCGCCTCGTTGTTCAATTAGAGGCTTCACCTGGGCTGGAGACAACTGAACGGGAGAAAGGACAAACAGCACAGGGAAACATACAGCTGTAACACCCCGGCAACCAGTTTACTGCAACTTTGGCTGTGGCCAACGACCATCTCGCTGAAGTGTATATGGAGCTCAGCGTAAGACCAGACAGGAAGACTGGTTATATACTGACACAAATTCATTCATCCTTTCACTTCAACCTAAACCACTCCCCCTACTACTTCCTCCGTCTACCTGCTCTGATGAGCATGTGTGAATGACCGTTTATTCTTGAAGTAATTAACCAACCAGATTCGGGCACAACCTCTCTCAACCGATCATCCTGCTGCAGCAAAATGCTAAAACAGTTCTCTCTCTTCCACAGCCACTCTGTCATTTCAGGGCAACCGCTGCAACCCACAACCGCCCCAGTCACCTCCGTTCCAGCTCAGCAGAGTCCAGATTCAGGCTCATCATAGCCTCCATTCCTCTTCACCACCACCAGTGTCTAGACTCCATAGGGGGGTATCCTATCCTGCTGTCGGCCTCATTACCCTTCCGATTACATGAAGTCGTCACGATGGAGTCTAATCCCCCAAAGACTTTGCTTTTTGTTGCACATTTATTGTTAAATAAATAATTGTTCATTCTCAATTAAGTCTCTCCTGATTGAAATGACTTTACTGCACTACTAAGCCTTCACCTATGAAGATGCCAGTTAGACCGGCTCGCTACTGTTTCATACTAAGAGACGGAAGAAGATGGTGAGAGATGAGAACATTACAGTATTGTCAAGGCTAAAACAGATTTTATGAGTTACATTAACGCACACTGGACTTGAATATTTTCTGTTTACACTGAAATCTGTTTTGGAAAATTGACTGCACATCTACTCTGTAGCAATTTTTGTACATTTTGTGTTTTTATATTCAATTATATATTTTTTATATTGCTTTATTGTATTTTTTATCTCATTCTATTTAAGTTCCCTGTCAGCAGGAGCAATGCTGTTTTAAAGCTTCTTACTATTTTTGCTTTAGTCCTTTGCTAATTGTTTTGCACTAAAAGTTCAATTACTTGTATGTGCAAATGTACTTGCCAATAAAAACAATTCTGACTCTGTTCTGAAGATTAAACTAGCTGTTTTAACTAGCAAAATCCAATCTGTGCCATGAGCTTTGGACTATGCACTTCAGATAGTATAAATAGAGCTCTGATATGTCAAATCAACCTCGTTTGAACGTCAAATCAAGACGTGATGCCATGGTTCCAACATGGCTTCAAAATGAAAAATGTTCTGACATTTAGGATGTTACCTGGCCATCAGATCCTTTTTGGATGTTTAATTCATATATTAATACTAACAAAACGTTTCGTTATTTCAATGAACTCTGTTTCCATTTAATAGCTCTACTCAAATCGTTTACCTCTCATCCATTATGTCCAGAGTAACAATGTAATAAACTATGTTTTTGTTTGTGTTTTATTTTTTATATATATATACCGATTTACTGTTTGAACATCAGGTCTGCAATATGTTTTGACAATTTGTATTCAACAACATCAAGCTATTAGACACACAATAATCCTACAACAACACTTTCCATGACTCTTATCTATACTGATCAAGTGCTGATGTCGATGTCAAGAGCTGCTGTGACGGGGCGCTGGTGGCGCAGTGGTTGGTGTGCACGCCCCATGTATGGAGGCTATTGTCCTACAAGCGGGCAGTCCAGGTTCGAATCCCACCTGTGGCTCCTTTCCCACATGTCATACCCTACTCTCTCTCTCCCTGATAACCAGCTCTATCCACTGTCCTGTCTCTCCATTAAAGGCACAAAAAGCCCAAAAATACATCCTTAAAAGAAAAAAAAGAGCTCAATATCCATCACAAAACAAGTCTCCAGATGAACCAAATGTGACAGGCAGAACTATATTTCTATATACAATTTTAAGAATGTATCAGACTCAAGTATTTAACAAAGCCATGTAATAATATGCTCGAGCAGCCTGCTCACAGTACAATGGTTTCTAGGCTTATTTTTGATGCTTGTTTACTTGATTCAATCACAGCACTGCTGTTAATAAGAGTTATGCTCTAACTGCACTAACTGAGAAGACTCAGAACCTTTGGTGTGTCCCGGGAAGTGCAGCTTCTCTTCTGCCATGCAGTAGTAGAGAGCCTCCTACGATATGGTATCTCTAGTGCATGGTTTGGAAATTTGACCGTTCAGTCAAAGGCCCAAATCAAGAGTTCATCAACACCCCAGCCTCCAAGACATCTTTCAACAAACCATAATCAGACAGGCACAAAAAAGAATCTCAGACCCATCTCATGTTCTTCACCCTGAGTACCAGCTCCTCCCCTCAGGCAGACGATACAGGGCACCCCGAGGGAGGAACGACCGTTTCAGAAATACCTTTGTTCCCTTGTCCATCAAAGCCCTCAACAGTACCTAAACTGTAATGTGTGTGTATATGTGTGCATGTATGAGGTGGTGTGTGAAGATGTGTAGATGTACCTGCACTGTTTATCACTTTTCATAACTATTACATATTTATGGTTTTAGTAATTCACTTGTATGGAATTTAATGATTATTTAATTGAATGTTTTACCGACGAATGAATGTATTTTGTTATTTTGCTACAGCATCAGAGCTCTGTGAAGTCCAAGACAAATTTCCCACTGGGACAATAAAGTTAATCTTAATCTTAATCTTATGCAAACAGTGATTTAACCGGGCTATAATATATGAAATACATCTTAGACTGCATGTCTTCTTCATGAACTTATTTACAATTGATTATTGTGCAATCATCTCTAGGGCTTCTTCATTGAAAGGGACTGTATATGAAAATTAATTTAATGCATCTTATAACTTATAAAATAAACTCCTTTACTGTGTTATAAAGCACATTGTGATGAGGCTATTCAAAGTAGTTGACTAACAATTGATTAAACAATGGTTCAGAGAATCAAGAATTTGTGAACACAAATGTTCTCTATACAATCATGATGTTAAAGGATCTGTGGCTAGAAATTTTAACAGCCATAATCATACAACAGCAGATCTCAGGTACATGGGCATAGAGACAGTTAGAACTCCACCTAGAGGTGGGAATCGTGAAAGACTGCTTCTGCAAAAAGAATCTTTTTGGATTATTTCCCTGGAAACTCAGGGGCCCAGAGGCCTCAATTTTGGACTAATTTTGTCTTTTCTTGACTAAAACAGGCTATGCTGAAGGTTACTGAATGTAATGCACTTTTCATGAGATGTCGCAAAATTGTGTCAATTTTCAGATTTAAAAATAGGAAAGGATAACTTAAAGGGGCTATATGTAACTTTTTACATGCATAAATTGTTTTTTTATCGCCCATTAATAAGCGAACGGTTAACTGATGTGAAAAAGTAGATGTTCACTGTCTATCTGTGTTCACTCCGCTCCGCTTACAGAGATCAACAGTACAAACTCATCACACACTCCCGGTCTTCACCTGCACAGCCAGAGGCCGTCTTCCACACACTTCTATCAAACTCATCACACACTCCCGGTCTTCACCTGCACAGCCAGAGGCCGTCTTCCACACACTTCTATCAAACTCATCACACACTCCCGGTCTTCACCTGCACAGCCAGAGGCCGCCTTCCACACACTTCTATCCGCCCTAAGAGCTCTCAAAGGCGGACAAACTCATCACACACTCCTGCTCTCAGCCAGTGCCTGCAGAGACTGTCGTTTGTAGGATGGAGAATGAATACAGACACACAGACTCCTTCACAGACTTTCACACCTGTATGACCACTCACCTCCTCTGTAAACATTATGTCAGTAAATATTCAGTGTTTAGCAGCTGATGATGATGCTTGTTTGTGTATGTACGAGCACGTATGACGAACACGTGAGGGAGAGCGAGCAACAGGTTACTGGTGCAGTTCGCCTAACGGCCATGCGGTATCGCTACAAACGCAGTATTTTTGAAAGTAGGTTTGGGAACCCCTGCCCTAGTAGGCACAGAAATGACCATCAAAACTTGATAGCACATTCATTGGTTTGTTTATGTGACTCTGTATAAGTGTCTGTGTTGTATGTATAATGCTGTGTGTGCACAAAATCAAGAATCAATTATCTGAGAGCTCAGAATGTGATAAAAATCGAACCCAAGTCTGTTAGAGATGCCATCACTGTGACCATTTTCAGTTAAGTAAATTTACTTATCTTATTTTACTATCCTGTTCTTCTAGTAATTATAAAGCACCTTCAACTACTCCCAACTAATAGAGATAAGAAAGGAGAAGTTGTATGAAAGTAGGATGTGAGTGCTGTCTAGTCATAACTAGTAGAACAAAACATAATCAGTAATAGCACAAAGAGGAAGAAAGAACACACACACACACACACACACACACACACACACACACACACACACACACACACACACACACACACACACACACACACACACACACACACACACACACACACACACACACACACACACACACACACACACACACACACACACACACACACACACACACACACACACACACTCACCATGGCTGACTGAATGCAGTTTGACAGTTTTTGAGATCGTCTCTTCGTAGTTGGGTGTGCAGGACTTCCGGCTGACTTTGGACTTGAACAAAGTGTTGACCAGCGTAGACTTCCCCAAACCACTCTGACCTGAAGATGCATGAAACCAAAAAAAAGATTCTGCTTCAACCTTTCTGAGGGTGTGTGTTTTTTCATATTTTCTTTCCATGTCTGGAGATTACAATTCAAAAGCTTTTGTTAGTCAATTTCTAACATTGATCAAATGGCTACCTTGACATGAGCAAAGATGAATTAATAGCTTTGCTGCACATTATAACAAACAAACATAATACATAAACTTACTGATCAAAGTGGCATGCTATTTGTTCCAAGGCATGTGTTGCATGTTGTCTCTTCATGCAAGCACATTCTCATTCGAATGCACAGATATTTTACAAGGTAATCACTTAAAGGCACCTCCTCTCTCTCACTACCAGAGAACATGTTGGGTAGCTTGTTATAGAGCATCATAGACCAAGAACCAAGAGAACAACTCTCTCACTGTGTTGGACTTCATGTAAAGATGTCATATACAGGTCGTTCATCCCACATATACATATACAGGTTGTTCATCCCATCTGCCGTCAGACTGTTTAATCAGACTCTTTAACAGCATCACCACCTCATGCTCCACCTCACCTCATTTTAATAACAATAAGTCTTTCCAGTGTAGATACTGTGTAATTTTCCATTATTGTATTTTTTTTATTTAACTGATGTAAATATGTTTGATTTTTAACTTCTATTTTTATTTTTAATAATTATATTCCCGTCTCCTGTTTTCTTGAGCTGCTGTAATGCAAAAATGTCCCCCATGGGGGATCAATAAAGTTTATCTTTATCGTTATCTTTATTAATCTTGTACATGGCAACATGGCATCATCAAAGCTTACAGACTTGATATCACAACATAACCTAATGACTGTAGAAACATGTATGACACAAGCTGTGTGTATGCACATGTGTCACACAGTCCAAACATCTTGACCATATCATATGTCATTGGTCAAACTGAAAAAATTGTAAGAAATAAGACACAGTTTGGTACATGTAATTAAAAAGAGGTTGTGATTATTAGCTCGCCATTGTTTGGGTCAGTGTTCATGTGTGTGAGACTCACCAACCACCATGATGTTGAACTCAACACCTGCCTTCATCGTCTTGCTCCTCATCTGGTCCAGAACTGCTTCAATGCCCACATAGCCAAACAGGTCACTGCCCCTGATGAAGCTCATCTGCAGGTCTTGGACTGACTGGCAGATCTCCACCTTTACTTCTGCCTCTAGCTCAATTTCTTTCTTCATCTGTCCTTCCTCCATTCCCTTCTCCTTCCCCTTCTCATCCATCTCTGATCGGAGTTCAACACAGTTTTTCCCAATTTCTGTCATAGAATTCCAGGTATTCAGGCCTGCAGCTTGTCCTGGACTCTTGCCTTTGTCTCCTTGCTCATGTACCACAGCGCCTCCCCCCTTCTCCGGTCTCTCCTCCATTGGGGTGACTGAGTCCGTCTCAAGCTCTTCAGCTGCTTCTGTAGGTAAAAAACCCCGATTAATATCATTAAACGATTCAGATCTGTTTCTCTTTTTTTGGAGGGCTATGCCAGTATTTTTTGGATGAAAGCAAATAAAGCTTGTATTCTGTAACAGTCATATATGATATAATTTAAAATAGAAAAAAATAATTGTCAACATGTTGTGTCTACTGCTTAATACTGGAAATACAGAGAAACATTGACTGTTTTCATAAGGTGAGCTTGAAACCAGGGGTAGCTGGACAAAATAGTGCCACACACACATCCACACTGCTTTTTGATACAAATAGGAGACTGACTTATCATGCATGAATTTTTTCATGCAAATAAATACGTTCAGATGATTTGGTGTAGATGCTGAACTTTCCAAAAACTATTTATAATGAATGAAGGTTATACTTTTCTGGGATGTAACAAACAGTCATCAGGCATGATGAGAAACTATATATGGTTTTCCAAGGTTCACACAGTTTACATGCTCTTTAAAAGAAGTCCCTCCCTCTTCAGAGCTTGTGTGTGTGTGTGTGTGTGCAGTCTGGTCGGAGCTGTAATAGGATTTAATGGCACAGACAATCCCTTTGGGAACTTGAACTTCTGTGTGCCTGTGCTCATTACCTGTTTGTTTGTTTGAGTAATTCTTCACACACAAAGAGTTACACGGAGACCACACACACACACACACACACACACACACACACACACACACACACACACACACACACACACACACACACACACACACACACACACACACACACACACACACACACACACACACACACACACACACACACACACACACACACACACACACACACACACACGTGTTGGCTGTTGGTTTTTGTGCTAGTCCACATAATTTAATCAGCTATAAATATCCCCCCTACAGCCATTAAAGCAGAACTAATCCTCATCCGTCAGAACAGAGAAGGGCAGAGTAAGAGACCGTGTTAAGTAATTTAAAAAAAAAATCATTATTACATTTGTATTAAACTCTACTGAAATAAACATTAAATACGCAGGATGTCATTAGCTTTAACCTAAAAATATGAGTAAAACACAGATGAAATGTATATGTTAATGAATAATGAAACTTCAAAAAAGTTGTTTTCACAGATGACGAAGCTCAAAGACATATTGATGATTCTTGATACTGTAGTACCTTGCATTTCTAAAGATTTAATTATACCAACGAATAAAAGTTGCGATGCCTCAGCCTCTAATGCGTAGTTATTGCCCACTTCTAATAAAGGTATGTTTCATCCGATACAATTTCCTGTATAGTTTAATCTTTAAAATTTTGAAACGCAGTCTTAACAGATTCCTCTTTAAAATATACGTGGACCGTTCCTGTATTTACAGCTGCAGTTTTATTTAACTCATTCATTATTTTGTGTGTGTCTGGTCCTGCATTTTTCTTAAAATGTATTCTGTTACAATTAAGTCCATTAAAAACGTAACAGGAAATATGTGAGGTGATGTTTTGATGATCTTTTTTGCTAATTTGTTGGTTTTTGTTCGGTATATAGCTCAGAATGTCATTGTAGAGACCTAAAAGCAACATTATTTCTATCAGAATTAATTCAAAATTTAAAAATGACCTTTGCATGTCACTTACAATATTAAAATATGTCTGATCTGTATCTGAGTGCCCACCTATTTGTTTTTTGTTTTTTTCATTTATTGCAAAAGAAGCCAAAATAAAGAATGAAATTAGAGGAGAAAAAAAGTCCTGAATAAAAGAGGAATCAGCACTGAACACTGAAGAGGCATTTAGTAAGAGGCTGAAGAGTGATGCTAAGGTTCCTTCTTGCTCTATTCCTTGTTGACATGTGATGGAAGCTCTTAACAGCGAACAGTAGCACAAGGATAAAACATCTTAAAGTAAGAGGGCCATCCACACGGTAGT